>NW_022196906.1:117965635-118023530 GCF_008632895.1 Mastomys coucha | reverse complement strand
TGTTAACAGAAAAGGGAATCACTTCTGTTCATAAGGCTCATTTTTTAATCCCCATCCACAAACTGCTAACTTCATCAAGTTAATATGTTGTCTCATATACCTCTAGTATAAAATTAACTAAAAAGATTTATTTTCCTTCCTGTATGAATTTATCCTGAAAACCTGGAATGCTGAAGTCTGGCAGATGTCACTATTAGCTAAGTCCCGTGTAAGGTGCACAAGCATTTCTAGCTAAAATGGTGAAAAGTAAGGCAGAGTGAGGGGCCTGCCAGAGCTAAAAAGCGGAACCTAATCACGAACTGACGTTCCTATGTCCCTTTTCTTTAGCATGTTCATCGATACTGGACTTGGAATGCAGTGTTCTATTGCTTCAGGCTTCAGGGTGCTTTGCAACTCAGCAACAAGGAAATACAGGGCTGAGAAATAAGCATGGTAGGTAGTTCATTAGCACATATTTTCAAACACTGATTTTTAAGTCTCTGTTAATGAGGGGTGACAAAAACTGAGAACTTAGGTCCAGCAATACATACTAAGTTCATTTTTTTAGTTCCATAAATAAAACTTAATAGTACAAAAATACTAATGAGATTATTTTCACATTGTTTGGGGGATTTCTGAATCAGGCACATTACTTTACATTTACAGCTCATGCACAGTTCAAGTCCAATCAGCCACATTGCAAGTGCTTAACAACAGTAAATAACACTAAATCAGGAGTCCAAACACGACTTCCGGGTAGCCAAAGCCTGTTCGTGTTTCAGGAAGTGACGACATGTCGTGAAGCATGCCGGGAGTCGTAGTTACTGTCCACTGGCCAGTTGCACCCGATGGGAGTTGTAGGCCACCTGTGGAGCATACCGGGAGTCGTAGTCCGTGCACGCTCTGGGTGTACTGGGCGCTTCATGGCCGTCGGCACTACGCCTGCCTACTCTTCCGCTCGGCCCTAGAAAGTTTCGTTTCTGCCCAGCGGGGGACCCACGAGCGTGTAAGTGCCGCGGGCGCCCGGACAGACGTAGGGGACACTGGGGCCGTTCTGGACGCCGGCATGGAGGCTTCGTGGGGGCGTGGGTCGTCACCTGTTGCTGAGGCTGTCGCCTCCCACACAGGGCGCCTGCAGCCTCGGGAGAACTCTCTCTCCAGAGGGGTTGGCCCCAATACTTAGGCTGTCTGTGGGGTCGTAAAAAGACCCTCATTACTGTTCCAAGATCTGAGCCAGCAGAAGAGGGCCGTCCTGTGAGGCGGAGCTTCGGCAGCGCTCCACAAACCCCTGGCACAGGAGCCAAACCCCAAACTTCTCGCGGGCTTTGGGGCTTAATCCCCAGAAAGCCAAAACCTCCTCTCTGCCTGACTCCTGACGCCCCTTACATCCAGGAAACACAGTTTGTTCCTTTCCATGTCTTCGCTGACTTTACCCACTGCCCTTGTGCTCAGATAGTTTAAGGTAGCTCTGCGGTGAAGTTTCTGTAAACAACTGAGGACAATTTAATGTATCTGGTGTAGTAGCTTGTACTGTTGATACTCAGGCTTGGGATTCGGATGGGGGGCGGGCGGGGCGGGGCGACATACAATTTTCATAAAAGAGGAGAACATGTAGTTGACACTTAAAGCCACGTAGTTTCCTTTTAATGCTATAAATCTTTGTGTCACTCTGCAATGTTTCCACTGTTGTCTCCTGAAGAAAAACATCACTTGTTTTCTCTCTGTGCTTATGCTTGTTTAACTTACCACAGGTGGTTTCCTTTCCAGACAGAAACGGGTCAGGGGCTTTTAGAGGCAGAGGCTCTGGACTTAATCTACTTACAGCCTCTCTCAGCAATGGTGGTCTGAAGCATGTTAATTCCTCTGCCATCTGCTTGCTGCTGTTGCTTGATTGGGGGAAGGGAGCTATGGGTTTCTACTTTTAGTTTTGCAACCTTCTGGCTGCCCTGACCCTCTCGGTCTATGACAACCAGTACTGCTGTGTTGAAATGCAGAATACTGATTATGGGCCAGGATTGTTATCACCCTGGAAATCAGCACAAGGCTGACTGTCAGCCTCCTTTCACTAAAAGGATCTGAAAAAAAAAAAAAAAAAAAAAAAAATATATATATATATATATATATTTTTAGGAGACAGAATTTATCTGTTTAGTGTTCATCTCTGTGTATCACTTCTTGAAAATTGTTTATTTTATTAAGAAAATAGATAACGTATACAAAGACCTACAGTGTTTTGTGTGTGTGTGTGTGTGTGTGTGTGTGTGTGTGTTCTTAATTTATTTTACTTTATTTTTTGTAATTGGTTTGGAACCTGGAAATGGTTTCAGGTTCCTTTGCCCCTTAGCCAGCATGGCTAAGAGCCAAGTGTTTAGCCCAGTCCTTTGAAGTGAGATAAAAGACACCACTTGTAATAGCAAAATCTTCAATAACATCTAGTGGTCTTGACTTATTTTACTCCTTGAGGCTGGAGGCCTGCTGCCTCCAGGACACAGAGTACTGAAAAAATATCAGTCCTTAGTCCTAGCTTCCCTTTACAAGGATGGGTTGGCTGACCGGTCACCTCTAATTACTGGAGATTCCAAAAACAAGATAAAACTTAAGATGGGTGTAGCAGTGTGAGCTAGAGGAGGTGTGTTGACTACCTATGATCTCATGCCAGGAACCACTGGAAACTCAAGAGTTAGGGGCTGAATTCGCTGCAAGCATCCCCAGGGAAAGCAGAGTCATAACTAGGGTTTGTAACCTCAGAGGTACCTATAAGCAGAGGCCAGTTGTTTGTGGCCATGTTGACATCTGATCACCTAAGTGGCTGTTGTGTTCCTGCTTCTCTCAAGCAGCATTTGAACCTTAATTTGAACAGTTATTGTGGAGTAGAAATTGGGGTGTTTCTGTGAGTTTACACATGGAAAAATACTGCCTACTTTCTAGTTACTTTTTGATGTATCACTAGAATTAACTGAAGTGTCTGGACCATCCTAGGAGCATAGCTCTATGGACAAGAGGAATATTATCATCCACTTTCTGACATTAGAGACATTTAATTAGCCTGGTGGTTATAGTGGCCACCAACAGTCCTTTTTTGTTCATAAGACTCTCTGGCATTTGAACAGCACCAAGGGACCATTTTCCTTTTGTCCAGGTTGCAGTGTCAAGAAGAGAGACTTAGTCACAGTAACGGAGTTATAGAACAAGTAGGAAAAACAATGGTTAAAGTACCATAATATAAAATGCTCAAGAGCCATAGGAGAATGTGAGACTCTGTAACAAAAGCTTAGAATAGTAAGTACTGGACAGTTTGTTTTTATCAGGCCTCAAATAATTTTTCTCATTTACAGGTTTATTGGAGACATGTCTGTTTTTTTCCATGATGTTAAGCTCCTTGAATACCAGAGCTCCTCACCACCAGTGTTGTTCAGAGTTGTGACACTCTCAATCTTGAATAAGATCGTCTTCCTTAATAATGGTGCCAAAAAGACATCTTGTCTGGCTATCAGCTTGTTAGCACCAGAGATTACCTGAGCTTCCTCAAGGCCATGCTTAGTGGCTGTTGTGGTTTGGATATAAAATGTACCACTATAGCCTCATGTGTTTGAACTCATAGCCCCTAGTTGTCAGGGCTGTTGGGAAGGTTGTGAATCCTTTTGAGAGGTGGTGGCTCAATGGAGGAAGTAGATTACCTGAGACAGGCCTTGAAGTGTCCCACTTCCTTTTCACTCGTCTTTCTAGATGCTGGCCAGGGGCCTTCAGCACATACTGTCATTCCTCTCTTGCTATGATAGAATGTATCTGCTTGAAATGTAAGCCAGAAAAAAAAAAAAACAAACCCTCCCTTAAGTTGGTTTGATCAAGTGTCTTCTAGTAGTAATGAGGAAAGTAACTACGAGGGACTACGTCATATTCTATTAAAAGGCCCAGTTCTTAAATTATAGTCAGCTATACTGACCCATTGACATTCTAGTTCAGCAAAGAGCTTGGAGGATATATGCCTTTGCCATCTGCTACTTTGTCACCTAGGTGGCATGTATCTTTATTGGGGGCTTGTCCATTCTTCATTGTTGAGGTAGTTGTTCTGGAATCATGCCTCATCCTTGCTTCCTAGATGTTTTCTCTGGGTTTTACAGCATTGGAACTATGGCTCCAGCCCTAAGGACAGACTTGTAGCTTTTTCTTTGGAGCCACTGTCTATTTTCTTTAAAAGACACCTGTATCTTCTCAAATCCAGGTCAACTATCCTGGGCTCAGATCTTTCTGAGCTTGTTCTGGCTCCATGGGCCAAATTATGGCTGATTTTGTTTATGTTCTAGGGAAATGACTAAGAAACCTCTTGTAGCCAGGCAGTGGTGGCACATGCCTTTAATTTCAGCACTTGGGAGGCAGAGACAGGCAGATTTCTGAGTTCAAGGCCAGCCTGGTCTACAGAGTGAGTTCCAGGACAGCCAGAGCTATACAGAGAAACCCTGTCTCAAAAAAAACAAAACAAAACAAAAACAAAGAAAGAAAAGAAAGAAATCTCTTGTAATTGGTAAGAGGGAAGGGGCCAAGAAGAGATTCAAGAAACAATAGCAATGTCATAACTTCTTATTCTCTTTAAAAAATGATTGGGGGTGGGGGGTGTGTGCTGGAGAGATGGTTCAACAGTTAAGAGCACTGACTGTTCTCCAGAAGGTCCTGAGTTCAAATCCCAGCAACCACATGGTGGCTCACAACCATCCATAATGAGATCCGATACCCTCTTCTGGTGTGTCTGAAGACAGCTACAGTGTACTTACATATAATAAATAAATAAATCTTAAAAAAAAAAATTAAAAAAAAAGAATGATTGTGGAGGTAGGATGTGTTCAGAAAAGATGACCTGGTCATGCAGCTGGGAAGTACTGAGCCAGTTTGTAAACAACATTGTGAATACTAGTCATTTGAACCATGGTGTATGCTAGCTTTAGGCTGAGTGTCTTTGCTTCTTTCTTTGGAACTAATATATTATATATGTTATGTATAGCAGGTAGGACATCTGGGCAGGTGTAGAGTTAATTTGGATATCAGAAAACATCCATGACCTCTAAAAGAATACCCTGGCCACGACTAGGTACTCAGCATCTGGTTCTAGATGAAAATAATACTTTTATAAACTAATGTGTATAATTTCTTTTCTTCTTTGGCCAGGAGGTTGAATGGCTTAAGGCATTTGAATAAGCATAAACATAAGATTGGATTGTTGGCAAGAAAGACTATAGCTACATGTATAGAAGCTCCAGGATTTTTTGAATTAGGGGAGTAGCCTGCTCAAGAGTTGTAGATGTCAGGGAAGACTTCATCATTCTAGAAGTTATGTAGCAACATAAGAAGAGAGTTGACCATGGAAAGTAAAAGTGTCCCTTTCTATGTCTTTCCTTCCGCAGATCAAGGTTATAGAATTCAGAGTTCATGGAAACAGTATCTTCTAGATGGCCATGTTCTTGCCAGGGGGCTTTGGTGTTCTTCTTGTTAGGTGACTGCCCAAAGTCTAGCCTGTTACAGTAGCAAAATTACAGCTATGAAATAGCAGTGAAATAATTTTATGGTTGGGTTCACCACAACAAGAACTGTATTAAAGCAATGGTTCTTAACCTATGGGTTGCAACACCTTGTGGGGTCAACCAATGCTTTCACAGGGATCACCTAAGAACATCAGAAAACCGATAATTTATATTATAATTTATAACTAGCAAAATTGCAGTTATGAATTAGCAACAAAAATAATTTTATGTTTGGGAGTTATCAAACATGAGGAACAGGGTTGCAGCATTAGGAAGGTTGAAAACCATTGTTATTAAATGGTCACAGAATTAGTAAGCTTGTGGAATCAGTGACAGGGAAGAGCTCACCCTATGACCTGGGAACTTGATACCAGCCAAGTACAACCAAAATCAGGTCTCAGAGAGAGTGCCATGAACATACTGTTATGCCATGAAAAATAGGCAGTAGCTCTCAAGCACACAAAGTTTTGTTGTTTGTTTGTTTAAAGCAGGGTCTCACTGGCTGGCCCAGAACTTACTATGTAGACCAGGCTGAACTGTTAATTCACAGAGATATATCTCTTGAATGCTGGGACTAAAGGTGTTCACACACAGCTCAGCCACAAAGTCTTAAAAGAACTCATTTTTTGTCTGTGTCTAACCTCCTTGTGCCAAGATGTTGGTTTGATTAGCATATGTCTTTTCCTTAAGGCCAGATTCCAAATAGCTGGAATCCAGGAAATTTAATGGGTTGTATGATACATACAAGGTCCCATCCCCAGCCTGGATGTTAGCTACAGTCAGTTGTTCTTACCTCCTTCCCAAGTTCCCCACCCCAAAAGCATGTACCCCTTCTTTGTAGACCTCATATTGCCTATACATACACAGCCATGGGCTTCATGGATTAAGTGTGCAGTCATCTTCTTTCATGATTACATCTGGAAGCCACAAGTCCTGGGTTGGCAGCAGTGAAATGAGTAATGCAATAAAGCTGTAACCTTCATCTTCACTGTATACCTCCATCTGGCCTTATTTCTACCTGTCACTTTTCAGGGACATCAGGGACTGGTCATCACAGAGAACCTATCAATCTCTCCTTTCAGCATACAGAAGTAAATTGTTCCCTTTTGACCTCCCTTCACATTTTAAAAAAATTATCACACTACTGCTTTGAGAGAAGATACAATTTAGTTAGGTGAGTTTCTGTTTATTACTATTGAGATTTGTGTTTGCTTTGTTTTTTTCTTTTTTTTAATTTGTTTAGGATTTTGTTTTTTGGGTTTTTGTTTGTTTGTTTGTTTTTTGTTTTTTGTTTTCTTGTACTGGGGCTTGGAATCCATGGCTTTGAGCAGCCTAGGTAAGTACTACCAGCAGAGTTACATCCCCAGCCCTTTTTTGTTTTGAGATAGAGTTTGCCATATAGCCTAGCTGTTTATATACAACAGGTTTGAACTCACAACAATCCTCTTGTCTCAGCCTCCAACTGCTGGGATTATGAGTATATACTACCAAGTCCAGCTCATTATGCAAATTTTGACAAATGCCACCATAAACAAGACATGGAATACTATTCTTCCAGTTCCACTACAACTACATGCCCTTTTGAAGTTATACCCATCTGTTTCCCCATTTTCTATATCCAGTATTCTGATTTCTCTTCCAATGTTTTACCTTTCCATAAACATTGTATTTAACATAAGCATAAAGTATATAGCCTTACAGGGGTTTCTTTAACTCAGGACAACACCTTGAAGGCTGAATGCCTGGTCGAATATTTCTATGACTTATTCCTCTTTATTGCCAAGTACCCAGGAGTTTTTATCTATAGCCCTGCATGGGCCACTTGTACTCCATGTGGATACCAGATATTTTTCTCTTATTCTCCTTGATAGAGAGACTCTTAATAGGGTTACTACTACTATGATGAAATATCTCTTGATGAAGCCTCCTGAGGAAAGGGTTTTGTAGGCTTATACTTTTACATTATAGTCCATTACTGAAGGAAGTTATGGTAGGAACTCAAATCAGACAGGAAGCTAGAGGCAGGAGCTGATGCATAGGCCATAGAGGAATACTGCTTGTTGACTTGCTTGTTCCTCATGGCTTGCTCAGCCTGTTTTCTTATAGAACCCAGGACTCCAGCCCATAGGTGGCCCCACTCACTATGGCTGGGGCCCTCCCACATTAATCTCTAATTAAGAAAATGCCCTACATACCTGAAGAGCCTCATCTTATGGAGGCATTTTCTCAGTTGAGGTTCCCTCCTCTTAGCTTGTGTCAGATTGACATAAAACTGGCCAGCACAATTGACCCCTTATCAACTTGACACACAACACATCACTGTTAAGCTACAATCTTTCCTTTCTTGTTCAGCTGCAATATTGCAGATTAATATCAACATCACAATATAAAACATTTTACAAACTTAAAAACAACAGTCTTACAAATTCTAATACTTTAAAAGTTCAATCTCTCTTTTTTAAAAAAAACCTGAAGTCTCTCAGGCTTATGTAAAATCAAAAAGAAGTTAAATACTTTCTTTAAGAGAGAAGAGCTAGAGCACAGTCAAAATCTGAACAAGCAAAACCAAACTCCAGTTCTATACATAACCCAGTGTCCAAGGTCTGGATCCCACTCGATCCCACTCAGCATCTTCTGGGCTCCTCCAAAAGGCCCCACAATGGGCCGGGTCATTTCATATATGTCACTAATTAAGAAAATGCAATAGGCTTGCCTACAGCCTAATCTTATGGAAAATTTTTTTCAATTGAGACCCCTCCTCTCAGATGACTCTAGCTTGTATCAAATTGACGTAAACAAGTTGAGCAAGTACAATAGCTCAACTTTAGAAAAGCTAGACTGTGCCTTGTGAGCCCTTCTACCTGGAGAAACACTGGGACAAGAAGCAGACTTCTCATAAACTGCTCCTGTGTCTAGTCTATTATCCTTGATGAATGGTACAATACTTGTTAGGGGCCTTTATAGGGAGTAGTTAGTAAGACTGTGGTCTAGCTTAGTGCCTGGCTCTTTCTTCCTGGGCCTGAGAAACTCTCTGTGTTTTCACTGAGTCACAACTGTGCTGGCTTGTGAGTTAAAAATAGACCCTAGGCATCTGTTTAGTGACAAGCCTATGCTGACCTGACCAGTCACTCTAATGCTTATAAATATTTGGAGTTGCTTATGGCTTAGTTGCTATTTTCTTTCCAGGGCTTCCTTGCCCCACCTCCTGAAACAAGAAGGGGGGTCATAACACTGACTGAGAGCAGGCACATGTTAGATTCAAGGTGACATTGTGAACTGCTGAAGTTTAAGATAGTTCCTAGGAGCCAGTAGAAGTGTTATCTTTTTCTGTAGTGGTAATTGTACTGTCTTAAGTGTTCAACAGAATTTACTGAGAAAACCCCAGGTTCGAAATCACATAGGAGAGTAATTAAGCCAATTCTACTCATTGGCTCTGGGCCTTAGGTTACAGAGCATCAGCTTTTCCTTTGTAAACAGAAGTGTTTCCCCTACCATGATGTTTGTGCGAAGTGCTCTGTGTAAAATATGTACCAGCTGTCAGTAATATGACTGCTACTGCCCTTACAACAGACATTGTGTCTTTGCACAGAATACCTAAAGGGCAAAGTAAAGCTTCCTAAAAGCCTTGATATCCAAATGCATGGTCAGAACTCTCTTCCAGGTAGGTACTCACATCTCTTTTTGTTGGTCTTCAAACATATTGTGGCCTTAAATGACATTAACAGCTGCCCAAGTAGTACCAGCTGTAGACTCTCCAACTGGAGAAAATTATGACTGAGCTTAAAATAGTACCTTGGTCTCTCGTCTGATGGGAGGGCTATGTAGGTCAGTGGGTGGCAAGTTAGGGAATATTTTCATTCTCAGGCTTAGCCGAACACAAGGTAGAAGAGGCTCAAATCTGATAATGGAAGAGCCACATTTTACTAGGCATGGCAGGCTGTTCCTTTCAGAAGCTCTAAGGTATGTATCCCCTGCTTCTTGGGCCCCCAAACACTGCCTGCTAGAAGTTTCTGCCTGTTCCTTAGAAAGAAATATAAAAAAATAGCTCTGAGCAGATCTGACTCCACAGGGTTTAGAGGTATCAGAATCTGAGATAAGCAGGTCTAACCTCTGGGAAAAGGTGAGGGAACCACTGGAGATTTTTCTGAGGATTAAATATGAAGCAGTTTTTTCCCAAGAGACAGGAAGAACATCTCAGAAAGAACCAGCTTTGCTTTTAAGTTGATCTCGCTTCTTTTTACACATGCTTTAGTTAGGGTTTCTGTTACTGTGATAAAGACTGTAACCAAAAGGAAGTTGGGGAGGAAAGAGTCCAGTCATACTTTGTCACTGAGGGAAGCCAGGCAGGAACCTGGAGGCAAGAACAGGAATAGAAGCCATGGAAGAGTGATGCTGACTGACTTGTTCCTCATGACTTGCTCTGCCTGCTCTCTTATACCATCCAGGAACACATGCACAGGGGTAGCAGTAACCACAATGGGATGAACCTTCCTACATCAATAACTAATTTAAAAATGCCCCAGAGGCTTGTTCACAGGCCAGTCTAAAGGGTCCTTCTTCAATAGTTCTAGCCTGTGTTAAGTTAACAAAAAACAAAAACAAAAAACAAAACAAAACAAAAAGACACAAACAAAAAACCCACCACTAACAATCTAGAATCAAGTCATGATGTCAGAATAAAAGTATATCAGAAGCAAACCTGAGAGTACCTGCTAACAAGATTCACACAGAAAGATCACGCCATCTCCTTAAGGAAAGATGCATGCTGAGTCCTTATACCCAGAGTGAAGGTCCTCTACACTCTATAAATTGTGGCCTCTTCCCTGTACAGGTGCTGCCATGGCGTCTGACCATTGCTGACTGGCAGCCACACAGCCCTGAAGTGATAGCCTGCTTGGACCTATACAACTAACAAAGAGGAAAACCATGGCTTCTAGCAGCACTGAGACCCAGCTCCAGAGGATCATCCGTGATCTGCAAGGTCTGGTTGAGTGGTTAGTTTTGAGGAACTTGGGCTTGTGCCTTGGCTGTTGATAGTTAGAATTCAACCCTCTCCTAGTTCACATATACAGTAATTCAAACCCGCAAGGCACATCATTGAAATATTTTGTTTTCAGATATCCAGTCTCTGTGCAAATGGGAAAGCTTACTTCACACTACTCTCAGAGCAACATAGGTAGTTTGTGAACAAAATCAAATGCCACTAAGAGGACTGGGGTTCATTTCAGTTGGTATGTGTGCTTTAAGCTGTCTGGGTGCCTTTTATGGAATCACCCCTATCCTACTCCTTGCCAGGCTTTGGTGAGCTTGGGTTTTAAAGGGTGAAACATTCTCCTCTCTTTAAACAGGAAGGTGAGAAACTTGGAGGTTTCATGTTGCATCTCCCCACACCAGCCCCCAGCCACTGGTGGCCATTTCCCATGCATTTTAGTCTTAGGTTTGCTTGCCTCCTGGCTTCCTGAGGAAGCTACTTGGATTTGTAACCATTGGAGAGGTAAGGGAGGGGAAATAGTCAAAACTGTAGCTAGACCTTGACAGAATAAGAACATTTCTGTGGACTGTGGGAGTCTTAAGTTTTACTCTTCTAAATAACTTCCCAAGGACCAGATTTTAGTAAGTCTCTCATCCCTACCACTGCCAGGCTTGATCTTATAAGCCTGTGGAGCTCCGGATCTGTGCCTGCAGCTGTCTTAAGTGACACTTCCCTGACAGCCTAGAATCTGGGCTCCTGACTGCTTGGGCTGAACAAACACTAGAAACCTTACAGTAAAGGCTGTTGGTCTAGGATAGTCTCAGTGTAGTCCACAGTCCACATCTGAGATCCAAAGCCAACAAGGTCCAACCCACTTTCTCAGGTTTGCTCTTTACAGTGCTTTGGGGCCTCTGATAGCCGATGCGTGTTAAGTGCCCATTATCTCAAAGGCAGACTAAAGGTGTTCCAGATCTAGATTTTGTTTGATTTTACAATATTTTTGGATATTTTGCAGTTTTGTAATATTTTACTGGTCAAACATCCCTAATTTAAAACTCTGAAATTTGAAATGCACAAAAATCCGAAACTTTAGAGTTGTATTTCGTTTCATGTGAATAGGACATTGCTGTGCATGCAGGTTATTGATAGTAACCTATGGAATCTTCTTTGGTTCTGTGAGGTAGGTACTGTTATTGCTACCATTTTGCAGTGAAGGAAGTAGGCACAGTAGTGTATCTGATACCTCTTATCATAGAATGAGTATGGAATAAAGCTTGGAGTTATACAGTACCAGTCTTTGCTCAGGACCACATTAGACTTTCAGCTAAAATGTTTAGTGTTTTTGTTTTGTTTTAATTTATACAGATATACAGAGAAAAATAAATGACAATTTGGGCAAATCTGTGTTTACTTTGAAAAGTCTTACCACAAAGTAGTCTTTTCTGTATCACAGTGGCTAGTTTTCAAAGACAACCTTATGTACCATATTAGCCTCCCAGAAATCTCAGAGTTGATGCAGTAGTCTTAAAACCTACATCTTGTCCTCAAACCGAACTGCAAATAAAGGGAACAAACTACACACTGGAGAGGTAAAGGGACCAGTGTCTGCTTAGAGCCCTGGTATTTGCCAACAGGAACTGAAGCTGAGTCTCAGACCCCTATACCCCTTATCCATAAAATGGGGGCTGAGGGGCTGATAGTAAGAGATTTCCTAGATTCCATGTTGTATATAATTTTTTCATCTTTTCTCAGTGCTAAAGGTAGAATGCAATTATATAACATCTCAGGCTTATTGAAATAAGGCAGACACTCCATTAATGAAACGTACATGTAAAGGTCTGACCCTTCTTGGGCACCCAGTCAACAGAAACAGATACTGTTCTCATTGTTACTGTTATCTGTACTCAGTGGGTGCTCTAAAACCCGTATTTAAGGCTCCCACTGTTGAAGAGAAATGGGACCTTTTAGAGTCTAGTGATGACCAATGATTGGGTCATGGCCACTCTATCCTGGCTTTTTTTTTTTTTGCCTTTCACTGTCCTAAGTCTGTTTTGTTTCTGATTCTACAGTTGATTAATCCACATACAAACCATTTCTTGACTTGCTGTATATACATAGTGCTAGCTTGGTGGTAGACACACAGGGATGAATTTTAAAAAACAAAACAAAAAACCCACCCATGCCCAGTCAGCAAGCTGTTGCATTGACTGTGGGGGCTTAGTACATTTGACTCTCCTACCTGAAGTTGTATCACCTGAATAGTTACATGTCCTGTGTGTTTCCAAGGTGACCATTACTAACCACTTACTCCTTGTGCTTCTTGGTGTTATTTCTACTTCTTTCTCAGACTTACTTTTCAGTACATCTAAGATGCATACCAATTTTAGGGCTGTTAAAATGTAAAGTAGACAAATGTGTCTCTCTAGTTATGTGTTCCTGTTTGTTGTCTTAAAGATGCAGTGACAGAACTAAGCAATGAATTTAAAGAAGGCGGAGAACCAATCACAGATGACAGCACCAGCTTGCACAAGTTTTCTTACAAACTTGAGTATCTTCTGCAAGTAAGTGGCCCCTGTCATATATTGGTTTTGTCAGAGTTGTCTCTCCTTCCTCATTTGAGTGACTATTATCAGTTTCCAGGATGTGATTCAAAAAGCAAAATGGAGCAGTTAAGCCCTTGTGGTGAGACTAAGAGTCAAAGCAGTCCCAAGAGCTCAGTCGTTCCATGTGAGTCAAGATGTTCTGGGAACTGAAAACATTCTTCTGAGATTTAAGCCATCTTAAGGCAAGACACAGGCCTTTCCAGCAAAGCTCTTAACTATAGTGTAGTTATTTACACCCTTTGAGTACTTGTTAAACCCTGTGGTGTTTCTCCCTTCCAGACACGATATATGTATATAGCCAGGTATAAAGGCAGTTTCCAAGAGTGCAGACTCTCTAAGATTATACAAGGCCCATTTCAGAGCCTTGTACCTCAAGTATGGTAACCATGGGGATGGCTATTTCTGAATCAGGGTTAGTCAAGCAAACATTCTTTTAACATTTTCATGATGTAACTTTGTGTCTGGTTAGTTTTTGACCTAGACAACTCTGCTGATTTGGGAAGCACATGCTTTTGAAATAGGCAAGAAAGAAATGGACCTGCAGTCATTTTACCAAAATTGCATGAGGTGTTTCTGGGTTTAGTTTTGTGTCATCTAGATTTGATAATAGCAAACAAGAATCATGCTTCCATAACCAAGGGGAAATGCTATAAATAGTATAGAGATACCTACCATACCTTACAGTGTCACCTGCCACCAAAGAATATAAGGTGAGAGCTGCTAGAAGTAATGACAGGCATGGTAGTACTCACCTTATGCCTCCAGCTGGGTCTTTGTTTGACACTAGCTGATTATGAGGGTTTGCTTTGTTTATTTCTCTTTCCCAGATAAGCCCATTTTGGTTTTGAATTTGAAAGTACTCAGCACTGATATTCATTTTGGTTTTTCATGTACTTTAAAACAGTGTTGACACTTGAGAGTTGAAGAATGGATAAGAAGCCATTGCTTGGGTTCTCTGAGTTACAATACAGTCAATACTTTGAATGTTAACATAAGACTCTTCAATTGAATTTCCTTATCACATTGGAGGTTTTCCACCAAACTACAGTGGTAACCCTTAAGAGAAGAAATCTTTCTCTTTTTTGCCCCTTTCATTACTCCTTTTCTCCTTCTTGCCTTTCTTTCTCCCTCCTTTCCTACCTTCCTGATTACTTTTTTTTTTTTTTATTAATCAGTCAGTCATCTATCTAGCTTGCTACACTGGAACTACAATTTAGGTTTTCTGTATGCTAATAAAGTACCAATAGAAAAATCTTTTGGGATAACTATTATTTCTAAATCATTAGGTATATGACCTTGAGCTGGTGTTTATTAGCCTCTTCCATATCTGAAGTTTGTGCATTAAAACACTCTTGTTTTCAGGCAGTGGTGGTGCATGCCTTTAATCCTAGCACTTGGGAGGCAGAGGCAGGTGGATTTCTGAGTTTGAGGCTAGCCTGGTCTACAGAGTGAGTTCCAGGACAGCTAAGGCTACACAGAGAAACCGTGTCTCGAAAAACCAAAAAAACCAAAACCAAAACCAAAAAAAAAAACCATTCTTGTTTTGAGATTAGCACACTCTGAGTTGCCAATAAATCAAAATAAGACCCTCAAGAGGCCTCCCCCAGTGCTTGTCCCTAGAAAGTAGTAATTTTATCACATTGGGGGGGCATGTACAACAGTAGTCTCAGACTTCCTGCCTATTCTTTTCTCTGCACAGTTTGATCAGAAGGAGAAGGCTAGCCTCCTGGGTAGCAAGAAAGACTACTGGGATTACTTCTGTGCGTGCCTAGCCAAGGTGAAAGGAGCAAATGATGGGATTCGATTTGTCAGATCCATCTCTGAGGTAAGCCATGCTATGCAGGGAAGGGGCACCTGTCTTCCACTAGCTTGCCTAAAGCTTCTTTGTGGATACCTCTTTTACACATAGCTAGGTATACCACGAACTCTGAGTGATTAAGAAGCCAAGAAATCTAGTCCAGGTATACTGGGTACCTGTTATGTGGTTCAAGCTCATGGAAACTATCTGAATTTAAACTAAGCATAAATGAGCCAGGTCCTAAATTTCACTTCCTAGCTGGAAGTCTCTGTTCTTGGAACCCTTTGGAAGTGTGCAACACCACTTCCTTTTTCAAAAACAAAAAGTCATTTTCTTTAGAGTTGCTAAGTCAGACAACTCATTAGGTAAAGGCATTGGCCACCAAGCCTGACAATCTAAGTTTCATCTCCAGAACTCACATGGTAAAGAGAACAGACCTTCCCCCATGTACCATGACACTGGCATGCGCACGCGCACACACACACACACACACACACACACAATGAATGAATGAATACCAACTTTTTTAAGTTGCTAGGGTATCTTGCTAGAAGTTTGCTTAGGAAACTTAGATTTGAGGTGAGGCGAATAAGGTAGAATCTCAAAGATATTTCGAATCATGCAGAGCTGCTAAGTAATTTTCTACATCCGGTTGGGCTCTTGAAGAAGGGCTGAATGCCCTGGCTTCATCTTAACTACAAAATTCCAAACAACACACCATACTACACACCCTTCTAATTTGCAATCCTGGCTTGAGACCTCTGTAGCAGTTTCTTTAATTGATTTGTCTTGGCTGCCTTGTACCAGAACCCAGAAGGCCCTATGTTGAATCCCACAACAGAGTTTGCTCACCACACCATATTGTGAGTAACTAGACGTCAGATGATTTCCTTCATTCCTGTCTCCCAAGCCCATTCCCATCCCCATCACCAATGACTCCCTTTCTCATCATTCCAGTCAACTCAGAAGTGAAGCACACATATATAGGAAGCAAGTGGACGCTGAAATTTCTGGAAAGAGGTTGGAAAAGTTTGTGCATTTTGTCTTGTCAGCATCTCTGACAAGTATGGAATCTCTTTAAAATCAGCACAAACGCTCTTTGGCTGGCCTCAGAGGCCACAGTGTTGGAGTGTTGGATGTTCTAGCATTAACACTACCAGGCATAGAGCTAGGGTGTTTCTTCTTATGTATGGGAACAGCATTAAGCACACTTACATCAAAGGCTCAACGTTTTTTTACCAGCTTCACCCTCGGACTCTGGGCAAGCGAGGAAAGATGGCAGCTCTGAAATGTTTATCTTGCATGTATCTTTAATGACAAACTAGTATGGGTTGGTCTTGTGAGGTTGGTGAGAAACTCAAGCCCATGATGTAAAGCAATGTTTAATGTATCAGGATCTGGAGACATACCTTCTTCGCTCTTGTCTCCCACTCCTCACACATTGCATCAGTACTGAAGCCTTAAGTATATGACTTTGGACAGGTGAACTCATATAGTAAGTTGGTTTTCATTCCTAGAGTCATGATTACTAAAAGAGTCTACTTCTCAGCTGTTTTCCTCCTCTCCTCATAAAGCATTCAGACCTTTGAGACCATGCAGACAAATATTAAAGAAGTTAAGGAAGCTGTGTGCTGACTCCTAGCTTGCTCACACAGGTTTTAGTGGTAATTTTCTGTGGGACCCAGTTTAATTATATACGAAAGCTCTGTTCTCTGTCTTGGAATGTCACTAGGTGGGAAAACTGCTAGATATTCAGTACCTTAATACTCAGGTACTCTTTGGGTCTTCAAGGGTAATGTGAATTTAATAGGTCAGAAGTATTTATAGGACTCCTCAGCACCTTTTGAGCAGGAGATAACCATTTGGACTAACATGTGAATGTTCTAGTAAGCCCCCTCTGGAGGCTCAAAATGGGATCTTTCAGGATTGTGTTTCCCTGAAGTATGTAGAGGCCAGCTCTACTCCAGGGGCACAGCACAATGGTCTGCTTTAAAGCAGAGGCAGCTCATGTTTCTTAAAGATCTCCTGGCCTGTGCTGCTGTTGTCTTTTCAGCATTGTTTATATGGGTTCTGATTAGATGCCAAGAAAACTGGAAATGAAAACTGACCCAAGATCTAAAACAATTTTTAAGGGATATAAAGTTATTTTCATTTGCAGTACACAGGAAATAATCCTTTTTTCCAAAGGACATTTAAAAATACCTTTAAGTAAGTAGCTATCTTCCTTTATATAATCATCTCTTCAACTAATGAGCTCAAATGGAATATAAAAAGTTAAACGCCGGGCGGTAGTAGTATACACCTTTAATCCAACACTTGGGAGGCAGAGGCAGGTGGATTTCTGAGTTCGAGGCCAGCCTGGTCTACAGAGTGAGTTCCAGGACAGCCAAGGCTACACAGAGAAACCCTGTCTTGAAAAAAAAAAAAAAGAAAAAAAAGTTTTACTACTGTGTAAGAGGAATAATGACTTAACTCCTGCTCTGGGAGCTTGCAGACAAGAGTGGTTTTGTGGGCAGAGGTCTCATTAAATTCCACCACTACTCCAGTTTTTGAGTATGTGGATATGCACCTTGCCTAGCTGTTCTTGGCTGCTCAGATGTTGTTCCCACTGAGCACTTTGTTCTCAACTCACTCATCAGAGGAGAAAGTGTTTGGACATGGTGTAACCTCAAGGTTGTCCTCTAAGCATCTGTTGAGATAACTATTTGGTAGCATAGTGCTTTATATCAAGTCAGTCTGCTGCCTACCTCCACTTCAGCCGTTATGGCTATGTGCAATATGGACACAGAGAAATGTCTTCTGCCTTCTATACTTCATGAGGTTTTGTGTCTTTTAGAACCACTTCATATTACATTATTTCCTTGAGTCATCAGTAAGAAGATAAATATTTCTGAGTTAAAGGTGTTAACTGCTCCTGGGTTGTTTACAGCATCATCAGTGCCTTAGTGGTATGCCACATACTTCCTGTCTGAGTCCAGGGCATCTTGGTAGCAGAGAATAGTAAGACCCTTTTGTGACCAAACTACTGTCATTCCTCTCCTACAATGTTTGACCTTTAAAGGGAAGAGAGTGTTGGCCCTAGTTTGTGTACTTGTATCAACAGATACCTGTGGTAAGTCAGAGTGTTTTGAATACCTGGCTGCTTCTATGACTGATTAATTTGCAAACCTGTCTCACATGTCTTCTATGGCAGTTCTGTTTAATCCACTTGTCTTAACTGCCATGTGCCCATAGCTAGTAGGGCCCTGCATTGCAGCCTCATTGCAGTGTCTGCCCAACATAACATGTTGTAAGTGACTAAACCTTAGATGGATCCCTTTATGCCTTTATGGTTTGCCATCATAGTTCTTGTAGAGTTATGAACACTTGGGCTTTTCTGTGACATCTGCTCATAGGTGACAAGACTTCATGGAAAGCCCTGTTCTCATCCATAGCACACTGACTATGAGCAATGAATGAGTTGGCTTATCTGAAAAGAAACAAGCCCAATTAGGAAAGTATGGATAGACACATGGGGAGGTTGATGCTTTTTTCTCCATAATGGAGACAAAAAGAGTCTGTTATTCATCTGGCAATACCTTTGCAAAGCTCCTGTTATATAACTCCACTCTTTTTTCTGTTCTTTCCCTTTCTGTATGTTCCAACCAGACCTCAGAGGCCTCTCTCCCTGAACTGGCCCTCCCCCACTACCCCTTCCCCAGTATCTTAAGTCTAGCACCAGAAAATCTTTTTTTTTTTTTTTTTTTATTATTTGCAGATGTTATCCCCTCTGAAAACCTACCCCCTCATCTCATCCCCCCTCCCTGCTTACTAATCCACCTACTCCCACTTCCCTGTCCTGGCATTCCCCTACACTGGAGCATCAAGCCTTCATGAAACCAAGGGCCTCTCCTCTCATTGATGTCCCACAAGGCCATCTTCTGGTACATATGTGGCTGGAGCCATGGGTCCCTCTATGTGTACTCTTTGGTTGGTGGTTTAGACCCTGGGATCTCGGGGTACTGGTTGATTCATATTGTTGTTCCTCCCATGGGGCTGCACACCCCTTCAGCTCCTTGGGTTCTTTCTCTAGCTCCTCCATTGGGGACTTTGCAGCACCAGAATATCTTAACATCCCCTTCTTCTGTAGCTTCCATGCGAGAAGCCATTCAGCTACCTCCAAATTTCACTTATTACTCCAGATTAAATCAAGTAATTTCCTGTCTGACTCAGAGATTCTGATGGAAAGAGGAGTAAGAGTGACACCATCAAATATTCAGGTGTTCGAGTTGCCTTGATATATCTTTCTTCACCTGTTTGCTATAGACTATTTTCAGATGGCTTGGGACAAGCAGCCCCACTTCAGGCTTCACTCTAGGGTGACAGTGCCTGATGTTTTGTGTCCTTTGTGGATTATGAGGGCTGCTACTCTCAGAATAGGGTTGAACGGCACGTTCTGTCCTGTATGTAGCCTTTGCTAATCCTCCATGAGGCAGATGTTTATCTCGATATAATGTGTTTTCAGCTCCGAACATCTCTGGGAAAAGGGAGAGCCTTCATTCGATACTCTTTGGTGCACCAGAGGTTGGCAGACACCTTGCAACAGTGCTTCATGAACACTAAAGTGACCAGGTAATTTCAAGTCTATGCTGGGCTTAACCTCGTAACACTGATAAACAGAAATTGTGTCAGCCAAACCAGAATGTTAGTGGCAGGTGCCTCTAGTTTCTTTCTATATCTATTATTCTTTGTATTTCTTACCAGTCTTTGAGCATGTAGGCAAAAGTGAGGCTGCCTTTCTCTAGTTCTCTCATGTGCTCAACTGTGACACTAGAGCTTAGAGCCAGATCTCTTAACTCCTAATGCCATGTCTTTCCCTGGTGGGTAGTAGCTCATTGGGGCCAATGTTCCTTTGTTTCCCAGAAGAATTACCTGTCAGGTTTTCCTTCACTTAGCCTAAGCCCCACCTAGCACACAGTACCCATCAGCATATCAAGGCTCCTTGGAGACTGAAGAGCAGCTGCTGTGAGTCTAGGTTACCCACAAGTCAGCCTTTGTACCTCTTAAGTGGGACGGCCTCAGCAGGAAACAGTAAGGGAAGGAAAGAAGTAGGCCTAAGTGGATGAAGGTAAGGGGGCATCAGATAAAGGTGTAGATCTGGCTGGGTGGTGATGGCACATGCCTTTAATCCCAGCACTTGGGAGGTAGAGGCAGAGGAAGGCGGATTTCTGAGTTCGAGGCCAGCCTGGTCTACAGAGTGAGTTCTAGGACAGCCAGAACTATATGGAGAAACCCTGTCTTGAAAAAACCAAAAGAAAAAAAAATGTAGATCTGGGGCCACAAGGCCAAACATCTTTGGCTTGCCCAGCATTCCTTTTCTAGTTCTACTCTGCTTCTCCCTAGACATTTGAGTTAATGAAAGAAAGCACTTTTGAACTAAAAACTGACAGGCAAAATCTTTAGCTTTATTTTGTCACCTTTAAGGTTGATTACATTAAGGAATAGTTTTTATTCATGTGACATGCTTGTGAGTTAAAAAATAATATTTGTACATTTGATTTGAAGATTATATTGTTCTAGGTATTTGGTAAAGACTGCCATAAGTAGTTCAGTATCACAGGCCACAAATATCAGCCAGGTAGTTCTTTAAACTCATCAGTTCTCTCTTTTTAACTTCTTATTGCTTCATGTTAAATGAATAAATGTGCATACACTTCTAGATAGACATTTGTTCTTTGACTTTTAACTTTATGTCTGAATAGAAATTAGAAATGAGCCCAGTGTGTCGTATTGCATTCTGTGAAAGCAATAAAAGCTGAGGTTATCTTCTCAAAAGGAAGTGTCCTGTCTCCTACAGTTGCCCTTTCCTGGCAAGTCACTGAGATTTGAATATCTCAAATTTGTTGGAAGAAAACAGATATTATATAAATAGTAAGCATCCAGATCATTGTAGCAGTTTCTTTGAAGTAAAGAACGTTTATTGAGAACCCATGGTCTGGCAGTAATAGATAAAATGATTTGCTTAGTTTTTGATTTAGTAACATGAGTTACTGGATTTGATGAAGCAGAACCACACAGGACAGTCTTCAGTAGATTCATTCTTTGCTTATCTTGTTACTATTCAGTTTACACAGTGTTTTGTTTTCTGCAGTGACTGGTATTATGCAAGAAGCCCCTTTCTGAAGCCAAAGCTGAGCTCTGACATTGTGGGTCAACTATATGAGCTGACTGAGGTTCAGTTTGATCTCGCATCAAGAGGCTATGACTTGGATGCTGCCTGGCCAATATTTGCCAGGTACTTTGGGGAACTGCTTTCTTTTAAAAGTTGAGAAAAGGGAAGCTCAGCATTTTGAAGACATCTGCCCAGCCATTTTGCTTGCTCAGAAAATTGTACATAGCTTCACGACTATTTTTTTCCTACCTTCCTGTTTATTTGTTCATTTATATCAATATTGACTCTTGGGCTTTTTGGGTAGTGGTAGGGGTTTTTTTTGTTTGTTTTTGTTTGGGGGGCTTGTTTTGTTGTTATTCAGTAGCTTACATTCTATCATTATTTGGTAGCTTAACTTGCCCATATCTGTCCAATGGGAGGCCTTTCAGGCTGATACTTGTGTGGTTTCTTTCTTCTGTCTGATATATTCATTTTTTAAGAAATAAAATATTGTAGATATAACTAAGGCCCCAGTTCTACTGCTGTCTTTCTCCTCCTTTATTTCCAGAAGTAAACACAACACCACGGTTGAATAGCAGGCCTTTTTTTTTTCATTTTATGTACATGTATCCATAAATATTTTATGATAATGTATATGTTCTATATAGTATATATTTTCAAAATTTATGGATCATGAGAAAGCTATTATTTCATACTTGCATTTTTATTTCACATTGTTTAGTTTTACTTGTGCATACGCTTGTGGTTCTATGACTATGGGGTAGAAGTAAGCCATAGCAGTATGTAAAGCAACTTTGTTCATCCATCTCTTTACCTATTCTATGACAGCTTTCATGCAGTAGTAGTTGTGATATAGACCGTATATTTCACAAACTCAAATATTCACAGCCTAGCAGACCCACAATGTAGAATATCCTACTACAAGTGTAACCATAACCGGGCGTGGCACCCTCTGATGGAGTTGGGCTAGTTCACCTTTCCACAGTGATAATGTACCAAGAGTTTCCTTCCTCCATGCTTCATCCTCTTCTGGCCTCCACAGGCACCCCCCTCACACATACACCACACATAAAAATAAATCTTTAAATTTAAGAAGAGTCTGAAACTCTTCCTTTCAGGAAAGAAAAGGGGGGATGGCTTGTTTATCTTATAGTTTTAGAGGCTGAAGGCCTAAGCAACATGGCCCAGGCTCTGGCAAGGGATCCCTTTGACTATCATTTCAGAGTAGGTAGCATGTTGAAAGGAGATGGGGTGTATTCTATGCAGAAATAAGCGATCACATGTCCAAAATAATAAGCCAGAGGTTAGAGTCCCATAGTGCCTTCTAACTGCATACTCCAAGTTGATCTAAGGACTTATATTAGCCATACTTCTTAAAGGTTCTACTATCTGTCTATACCATCACTTTAAGGACCATCTTCCAATATGGAAGGTCTATACTCCCATATTCCTGTTCTTTATTAAATGAAATTAGTACAGAAACTTAAACAGGGCAGGGAACCTACAGTCGAGAGCTGATCCAGAAGCCTTGGAGTATTGGTGCTTACTGGCTTGCTTCACATGGCTTTCTTATAGAACCTAGGACTACCAGCTCAGAGATGGCACCACCCAGAGTAGACTGAGCCCTCCCCTATTGATGACTAATTGAGAAAATGCCTTACAACTGGATCTGATGGAGGCATTTCCTCAACTGAGATTCCTTTCTTTCTCATGACTCTAGCTTGTGTTAAGTTGACACACAAAACCATCCAGTACACCTAGTAACTATCAACACCACTGCCTGTGTGTATTTTTACATATATGTATGTACCTGAGTTTGTTTATCTGAATACAAGTGTGTCTGTTCTGTGGCCACACAGGAGGACGATAGCCACCAGCACTTCTGCTTACATGTGGAAACCCCCCAGCCGAAGCTCCAGCATGAGTAGTTTAGTGAGCAACTACTTGCAGGTAATGTCAGGAAGATTGGGATTAGTAGGCTGTTAGGGTGACCAGGGCAATCTTCTCAAATACTTGTTATTCTAAGCAGAGTAATATAACTCTTCAAATTATATCCTTTATGTCCTGGAATTTAGATTTTTACAGCCAGATAAAATTGAGGTCCTTTTAAAACTGAACTCTTAAAATATTTAAAGAATTAGCACTGAGGTTTGAATTGACCCTGTCACCTACTGTATCCAACTAAGGGGAAATTACCTAACTTTGAAACTTCAACTCTTTCTTCTGTAAGAGGGATTAATAAAATCTTCCTGGTCCTAAGTGGAGGAGCAAGTGAAAGAGTTCTTAAGAACAATGGATCAGGAAATCCTAACTCTTTCAGAAATGTGAACCTATTACAACTATATAATAGCAATTTATTTGCAGTACAAAAGGAATCATTATACAAAGAACATTAAAAATATAAAAGAATACTCTTTGGCCTCATTTTGTGATTTTTATCATGCCATGGTGCTCTGGGTATAATACAGTGGGTTAACCAAAATTTCAGTGTAACTGAGTTTAGATTCTGTAAGAACCAATATCCTTTAAACTCAAAAAGCTTATGGAGGCTAGATAGAAATGTGAGTCTGCTTATCAGTGGGGTTTGTGGGACTTTGAATGTGCTCTGACCTTGTGGCAGGTGCTTTGAACATTGGGGTTCTAGTCCTTGGACTAGCTCTAAAAATTTACCTTAGGTTAGGTAATTCCTTTGTTTTTATTCTTTCATTGAATACAAAATCTTATCCAAATAGCTGGACGGCTTCATTCCAAAGCTCCTGTCTTTTACTTTCTTGTAGACTCAGGAGACGGCTTCCAGTCTTGACCTGAATAGTTCTCTAAACAATGAAGCACTAGAAAGCTTCGATGAGATGCGGCTGGAGCTGGACCAGTTGGAGGTTCGGGAGAAACAACTACAAGAGCATGTACAGAAGCTAGACAGGGAGAACCAAGCACTTCGAATGATGATCAGCAGACAAGGGGGGCAGCTTCAGGTAGAGAAGGAGATGGGGTACCTTGCAGTTGAGGATAGCATTGGCCTCGGGAGCTTGGTAGCAGAGCTCCAGGAGCAGGGGGCCGTCACCCAGGCCACAGTGAAGAAGCTACAGGCATGTCTGCAGGCCCTGGAGCTAAATGTAGACAAGAAAGAAAATAGCTGCTCAGCCTTGCAGCTCGAGAACATGTCACAGGAGCTTGATGCTGTGAGAGACGCCTTGGGTAGGAAGAACCAGCTTCTAGCCAGCCTTTCAGAATGCCTCACTAGGGCTGAGAAAAGGGAAAATCCATCTCTGAACACAAAGCTTCATCAAGAGCCAGTTCCTACTGATCTGGCCCTGAAGTTCCAGGAGCTGAAGGGAAAACTTCAAGCCCTAGAAGGAGAGAACACCAAGGCCCAGGAGCTAAACAGGCAGCAGAGTATCAAGCTAGAGCAGCTGGCCAAGGAACTGCAGCTGAAGGAGGAGGCCCGGGCTAGCCTAGAACACTTAGTGAAGGATGTGGTCCCACTTCAGGAAGAGCTATCTGGAAAGAAGCAAGAGTCAGCTCAGCTCCGACGACAGCTTCAGGAATCCCTGGCCCACCTGAGCTCTGTGGAGGGGGAGCTGGCTGAAGCCAGGCAGCAGGAAAAGCGGCATCAAGAAGAAAAGCAGCTACTAGAGCAGGAGGCCAAGTCTCTGACATGGCAGCTGCAGCTCCTAGAGACCCAGCTAGGACAGGTGAGTCAGCTTGTAAGTGACCTGGAGGAGCAGAAGAAGCAGCTCATGCAGGACAGAGACCATCTCATCCAGAAAGTAGGCACACTAGAGCAGCTAGGTGAGGCACATGGGACAAGTAAGAGTAAAGAGGCTGTGACTTGCTTGAGCTCTGTCCCACTACAGTCTGGGGAAATGCCAGAAAAGGGGCAACAGTGCCTCCAGGAAGAACAGGTAAACAATACTACAGTGTCAGAGGCAGACCAGGAGGAGTTGCAAAAGGTCAACCAGGAGCTACAGAAGGAGCTGCAGAACATGGCTGTCCGCAACCAGCTCCTAGAAGGCAAACTGCAGGCCTTGCAAACTGATTATAAGGCACTGCAGCAGCGAGAGGCAGCAATCCAGGGCTCATTAGCCTCCCTGGAAGCTGAGCAGGCTAGCATCCGGCACCTGGGAAACCAGATGGAAGCAAGCCTCCTGGCTGTGAGGAAAGCCAAAGAGACTATGAAGGCCCAGGTGGCAGAGAAGGAGGCTGCCCTTCAGAGTAAGGAGGGTGAGTGCCGGAAGCTGCAGGAAGAAGCAGATCAGTGCCGGCTTCGGACAGAGGCCCAGGCCCAGGAGCTCAGAGCTCTTGAGAACCAGTGCCAGCAGCAGATTCAGCTGATTGAGGTCCTCTCTGCAGAAAAAGGCCAAAAAGGACTCAGCCTACCCCAAGTCAACACAGCCCAACTGGCCCTGTCTCAACAGCTGGAAATTCACCAGGGGGAAGCCCAGCGGTTACAGAATGAGGTGGTGGACCTCCAGGCCAAGCTCCAAGTGGCTCTAGGTGATCGAGACAAGTTACAGAGCCAGCTGGGTGTGGCTGAGGCAGTTCTGAGGGAGCACCAGTCCCTGGTGCAACAACTGAAAGAGCAGAATGAAGCCCTCAACAGGGCCCATGTTCAGGAGCTGCTTCAGTGCTCAGAGAGAGAGGGGATACTGCAGGAGGAGAGCATCTACAAGGCCCAGAAGCAAGAGCAGGAGCTACGAGCCCTGCAGGCAGAACTGTCCCAGGTGAGGGGCAGCTCTGGGGGAGCCCACCTGGAGCATGCAGAGCTACAGGACCAGCTGCACCAAGCCAACACAGACACAGCTGAGCTTGGCATACAGGTCTGTGCACTGACAGCTGAGAAGGACCGGATGGAGAGGGTCCTGGCCAGCTTAGCACAGGAGCTCCAGGACTCCAAAGAAGCAGCACTCCAGGAACGAAAGGGCTTGGAGCTCCAAATGATGCAACTTCAGCAAGAGAAGGAGATCTTGCAGGAAAAGGTGAAGGCAGCTGAGGAGGCAGCCAGTTCATTCTCTGGTCTGCAGGCACAGCTGGCCCAGGCTGAGCAGCTGGCCCAGAGCCTCCAGGAGGCTGCACACCAGCAACAAGATGCCCTCAAGTTCCAACTAAGTGCTGAGATTATGGACTACCAAAACAGATTAAAGGTAAGCTCACCTTTAGCCATCTCTCAAGGTACACCTTGTGGCAACATAAGTACATGGCCCTGCAGCAAGAAAAAGGTGAAAACCAAAGAATGCCCTAGTTCCATTCAATTGTAGTAGCTAACACTTCTTTACACAGATACATGAGGCAGAGCATGGGCAGCAGTGCCTTTACATGGAGCCTCCACTTAGGCTGTGACATATTTTGGCCCGCACAATATTGACAGAACAGGATATACACAAATTCCATTTTGTGGTTTCTTGAATTCTCAGCAGATCTAATAGCCCATTTCCAAATCGCCACAAGGCAGTAGTAGCTCAAAGAGTGCACACAGTCTTCTGCTGCTTCCCCTTTTGTGTGTTTGTGTACAGCCCATTCCACACATAAGTTTCAGCCATTAGGTCTGCCTTATCTTTTGGAGCCCCATCATCCATAGCGTCACCAGTCTATGACAGCTCTTGAATCCTGGCTTTGGTTCTTACTATAATAATCAGCTTCTCTGGGTACTATCCTGATGGCTGACAGGGTGTAGGGAACTGGCTCAGTTTAGAAAAGCAAGATCCCTTAAAGCAGACAAATCTGTGGCGCTCCAGTAGACTATGAGCCTTTAATACTTCATGAAGAAAAGGAGCTAAAGAATGATAAATGAGAATATAAATAGCCACACTACTTTGACTTCTAGTGTGTATCAGTAGTGGGTAAGGCCTCTGCTCTTAGCCTACTCAACACCCTCTCCTACTTGCAGAAATTCCACTTGCAGAAATTGTTTGAAGAACAAGCTGAGCTCTTCCTAGTAAACTTGCAAGCATTTTGTTACCAGTAGTGAAGAAACTCGTTGAGCCACTTTAAGAAACAATGCAGTCTTATTTTTAGAAACCATTTGGGTGATAAAAGTGAAGGAGTCTCAGAGCAAGAACCTCTCTTTACAACACTTTCCTTATCCTTTCCAGACAGCCAATGAAGAGTGTGGGAGCCTCAAGGCCCAGCTAGAAGAACAAGGCCAGCAGCTGCAAATGACAAAGGAGGCTATGCAGGAACTGGAGGTGAGCCTGGCAGGTGTGCTATCAAGGAAAGGGATCTGGTCTGCTTTTATTATATTGTTGAAAGATGTTTCTCACAGTTGTCAAACTAAAACAGTCATTGATTCAGACAAAATCATGAGTCTATACCATAATGCCCTTCCATTTCCTGGACTTTGGGCTAAAAGGAAATTGTTCTTAGTCATCTCTGTTGGCATTTCTCTAGTGTCAATAAGTGGCACTTGTCCCTCCATGCCACCTGCACTCCAGTACCTCACTGTAGAGGAGGTCATGCCTCACAAATATAGAACAAAGGTTTCTGGTCTCATGAGCTTCAGCACAGAGAGGCCTTGCTAAGCAGTGTGAATAGCATACCGATCTCTTCTTCCATGGAGGGTAAGCTTTAAGCTTTGTGTCTTCCCCTGATGTCCTATACTAGATCACCAAGGCTGCAATGGAGGACAAGCTGAATTGCACCAGTAGCCACCTTGCAGAATGCCAGGCCACTTTGCTGCACAAAGATGAAGAAAGCACTATGCTTCGAATCAGCCTAGAAAGGTCAGTCACTGGGATAACCATACAGCTGCTGGTAGTTTCAGGGAGTGGGTAGGTTTACTCATTTTAGAAAATCAGCCACTTTTACTAGATGAGGAAGTCCTACAAAAGTCATGCCACCATGAAAAAACGGGCCAGAAGCTGCCACAGAAAAGTTGGCCATCTTCTGCAATAGTCCACAGGAGACAGGGTGCTTTTCATCTGGTTCAGCTTTTTACCTTTAGCAAGGCACACATTATTGTAGAAGCTTTTGGGGGTCTGGCTTGGGGTTCAATAATAAAGACACGGAGACATCTATATAATATAAGGCTGCTACCCTGTTTCTGAGGCAGTCCCTCGGGTACTTATCTAGCTCCACCAGGCCTCTCTGTCTGGTTCAAGAGATTGGAAGACTTACCAGATAGAAGGCCTACTAAGGGCCCCAGCACCCTCCCCAAGGCAGAAAGTCCCAAAGACAGCTGAGAGCAAGGTCCCATTTTGTAACCACCTCTGAGAGACTACACCGCTCTTATATGTCCTGACTCTTCTCTCCTGCTTGTCCTCCATCAGTACTCCACAAGTCTCTTTCTATCTGGCTCTTCCCAATATCCCAAAGATCTTGTCCAGAAATCCTTACAGAAGTGCCATGTCCCACTCACTTTGAGTATGTTAGCATCCTGGAATATCTCTGCTATCCCAGAATTACCCCTTCATGTTTGAAGGGGAGGTAGAGAGAGTCTCATATTTTGGAGTAATACATAACCCATGGTAAGCAGATCATGCTTCACCAAGAAAGGGAAAAGCCAAGAAGGCTGCAGGACCTTTCATTGAAGGCCAAGAGAGCCCAGAAGTTCTAGGAAGCTGAATATCAGAGCTAACCAGGAAAACTTATTTCTCTCCTCCCAGAACACAGAAGGAACTTGAAAAGGCTACATCAAAAATCCAAGAATATTACAACAAATTCTGCCAAGAGGTGACAAACAGGGAAAGGAATGACCAGAAGATGCTTGCAGACCTAGATGATCTGAACAGAACCAAAAAGTACCTTGAGGAGCGGCTGATAGAGCTGCTCAGGTGAGTGGGAGCAGTTGGGGACCCTGTCCAGCATTAACTTTTCCTTTTAAAAATTTATGGAAATGACAGTTCAGTGGAAATGGGCCCTTCTCCTCAAGTTCTGCCCAATGGTGAGCTGTCAGGGAGCCATATGTCTCCAGGATCCTATAGACTTTGTCAGTCTTGAAGGCTAGATTTCCCTGATCACACCAGTGTTCATTTGGGTTTGGGTTTTTGTTTGGATGCAGGACTATGTTGAAATTCTGGGTGATTGGCTAAAAATGATAATAAGATGGCATTTAGTAACTGGTAATTTCCTTTCTCTTGCTTATTTCCAGTGAGCCTTCTTCTCTTTTGCTGTCTCACTTTCCTTTGATTAGGGCTACCTATAAGGACCCAGCAGCAGTGTCCATGTGGGAATCAAATTAGAAGGGGCTCTGAGGGACCCAGCATGTTCCACTCTTGCCACTCAAGAGTAGCCACTGTATGGTGCCTTACTTGCCAAGAGAGATGTGGAAAGCTATAATTTATATAAAATGTCCTGATTGTTAAATGGTTGCAAGTCATTCATTACTTTTAACTTTTTCTTAAAGGAATCAAATCTGCAAGATAAAATACCATAGCTATTCTTCCTTCCCTCTATCCCTCCCTTCCTTTCTCCCTCCATCCCTCCCATTTGCCCTCCCTCCTTCCTTTCTTCCTTCCTTCTTCCCTTCCTTCCTCTCTCTCTCTCTTTCTTTCTTTCTTTCTTTCTTTCTTTCTTTCTTTCTTTCTTTCTTTCTTTCTTTCTTCCCTTTCTGTGACAAATACTTGACATGTTTTGGCTCAGTGTTCACATAGTTTCAGGCAGTCCTGATAGGTAAGTCATGACAATGGGATTAGTTCAGTTCATGGTAGTAGAGACTTAAGTGGTAGTAATATTCCATGTCTTAGCAGGTGAAGAAGCAGAGACTCCCAGGGACCCACCTTCATGAACCATTCTTTCTATCCCAGAAGTTCCATAGCCTCCTCAAATAGCACCGCTAGTTTTGGAGGGCCAAGAGATCAAACACATGAGGAGTTATTTCAAACTCCATAGTTTCATCTATGAACACTCCATAGCAAACATTCCAAGACAAAAAAATCTTTTTGCTTTGTTTTACTGCGTTTTGAGACAGGTCTTACTATATAGCTGTGACTGACTGAGACTCGCTATATAGATGGGGCTGGCCTCAAACTCACAGAGATCTATCTGCTTCTACCTTGCAAATGCTGGGATTAAATATACTACCACACCCAGCTTTCAAGACAATAGCTTACACAACTATACCTTGAAAACTAAATGTGTAAAAAGACACTTGTTAAAACCTGAGGCAGAAAAGATCTGACTCACTTCCATTTATGGTGGAACAATCATGAATGTGCTGTGCCTAGATGTAATCACTCATCAGAATTCCAGGTGTCTTCTTGAGGAATGTGGTAGAGAAACCAAATAGCTTCTCACATTCCAGGATACGAGTTACCTGGCTTCCTAGAAACATAGAGATCAGATGCTATGGACAACTGGAAGAACAAGCTGGTCCAGAGGATGAGCCTGCCTGTCTTCTAACAATTTACATATCCTTGAAAAAAGCCATCTAATCTCTGTGTTCCTAGCCCTTACTCTTAACCACTTCTAGAGGACCTGGGTTCAACTTCAGCACCCAAAAGGCAGCTCCCAACTATTTTTAACTATGATTCTAGGGGATCTGATGCCCTCTTCACACTTCACAGGCACTATACACACATAATACACAGACATATATTCAGGCAAATTGCTTGTTGCAGGGTACACAGACATACACACATGCAAGTTGCTTGTTGCCTGCATACTAATAGCCTATTATCAACTTAGTGGCATGCTTTAGTATTAGATACCCTAGATACCCAAGTGATGTGTCAGTACTAATAGTTCATTGTGGTTGACCCAGCTCTCTGTATACATCATGTGTCTCTTACATGCTCTCACCTACATGGGGCCAAAGAATCAATGTGTTGGGGTGCTTTTAGAGGCCACATCAGAAAGCCTATGTTTTGGAAGCCTCAAGTTGGGAAGAGCGCATTTATAAGGAAAGTGATTTAGCTCCCATGGCTTGGAACATTTGATAATCAGCTTTCTGAAATGAAGTAGGGCTTATTTACTGCTTCTCATGGATTCTTAAAATATGAGATTATTACAGGGACAAAGATGCTCTCTGGCAAAAGTCCGATGCACTGGAATTCCAGCAGAAGCTCAATGCTGAAGAAAAATGTCTTGGGGACATGGAAGCCAACCACTGCCATGACTGCAAGCGGGAGTTCAGCTGGATAGTACGGCGGCACCACTGCAGGTTAGCAGCAGGCAACTCAGCAGACTGAAGTCAGTGCAGATGGCTCTGTGTGAGGGGTCTGAGATAACTGTCTATCTAGGAGAAGCATTCTGCTTGTTTACCAAGAGAAGCAAAAGAGTATGTATTAGTTGGGATCCTAGTACGATGTTCAAGGCCCCCTGAAAGGAAATGTGAGTGGAGTTAAGGGAACTCACAGGTATGTGATATACTGGGAGACTAGCAACTCTTTAGCTATTCTTGAGCCAATACAGATGGAAACAGAACACAGATCTTTCGGGGTCTAGAAAGGATAGATAAAGGGAAGGGGCATATTGGGAATTGGATATGCTTTTAGAGACTTAGCCCTCCCCATAATAAATGTGGAATACATACCTGTAGCCTGATGTAAACTATTCTCGACTATGCTTACCATGATAGTTTTGTTGGAAACTTGTAAAATGGCTTACAGCACACTTTACATTGGAGGCAGAGCTAGGTCTGAAGAGTCATGGGCTGACAGGAACCCAACACAGAGACCTATTCTGGTACTTAGCAGATCTCAAGCAATCCATTGTGTATCATTCTCATAGCCTGTGTTTGTTTCTTTCCCAGGATATGTGGCCGCATCTTCTGTTACTACTGCTGTAATAACTATGTTGTGACTAAGCCCAGTGGCAAGAAGGAACGCTGCTGTCAAGCCTGCTACCAGAAGTTCAGCGAATGCTCTGGATCTCCTGATAGCAGTGGTTCAGGCACTAGCCAGGGAGAGTCCAGCCCCATGGTGTCACCAGCTGAAGCAGGTCCCCAGTCCATAGGAAGCCAAGGTCAGGCCCCTGCCTCCTGATTTCATAGATGTCCACTTACTATGGCCAATTAGCTTGATCAAGCTTTATTGAGTGTTTCCCGAACTTAGGTGTCTAAGAGATGTTAAATATATACTACCACCAACCTAAAACTTTATTAGATTACTAGGGTTGATAAGGGAGTAACTTTTTCCTGTCATGATTAAGTGTGATTTAATATGAACTATGTATGTGTGCATGTGTGTGTGTGTGTGTGTATGCACACATATATATTACCTCATACATTGAGGAGTCTGTCCTCAGGGGCTCTTTCATAATACTCATTATCTGTCCTGTGGTGACCTAAGACCCTCAATTGTACATTCAGTAGTCAATATCTTTTTCTCTTTCTCTTAATGGCCAGGAGGAATATATTGTTTGTGTCCTCCAACTAAGCCAAGAAACAAACTCAGGGTTTGAGCCCTGCTACTCCTGAATGCAAATCACCTTAAAAGGTGACCCAGGCTGTCTCCTGGACACTGGACCTTGAGGAGGCAGAGCTAAGATGGCAGAGATGGGCCTTTTCTTTGTTCAGGAATCTCTGCTGGCTGCATATAGTCTTCAGAATCCTGTTCCTCTCTTGTTTAAGTGGATCAATAGGCCTTGCCACTCAGGGATGGAAATTGTGTTTTTCACACATAGCATTGGAGCTTCAAATCTTTTCTCAATCTTTCAAAAAATGAAGTTTGCAAGTCCTCTACATATTCTGAATATGAGTTCTTTATCAGATATGTTTTATAAATGTTTTCTCCCAATTTACAGCTTGTCTTTTAATTTTCTTTTTTAAAGAAGTTGTAGTTTTGATAAGGCAAAATTTATCGTGTTTTATGTATCAGGTTTGTTTTTTTTTTTTATGTATCCAACTTTGCTTAACTCTGTATTCAGAACTTCTTTTTTCTTCTAAAGGTTTTGGGTTTTTGGGTTGGTTGGGTGATTGGGTAGGTAGTTTGTTTATGATGGGGGCTCACTTTGTAGCCCAGCTGTCCTGAAATTTTGTGTAGACTGGGCTAGACTCGCCTCTGCTCCTTGATTGTTAAGATTAAAGGTGTGTGACACCACACCTGGATTCTTCTAGGTTTTTTGTTATTGTTGTTGTTGTTTTTGTGAGTGTGTGTATGTGTGTGTGTGTGTGTGTGTGTGTGTGTGTGTGTGTGTGTGTGCGCGTGTGTGCGTGTGTGTGTGTGTGTAACCTGTTAAGTTCATTTGAGGTATGGTGATAATATATACATTGAGTATTGGGTAGGTTTTGGTTTTCTTGCTTTTTGGCCAAAGGTTCCAATACCATTACTTAAAGTCTATTTTTCCCCTCAGAATTGCCTTTCTATAGGGGCTGGAGGTGTGGCTCAATGGTAGAGTGATTACTTAACATTCACAAAGCACTAGATTGAATCTCCAGTGCCCGACCCCCCAACACACAAATACAGAGTTTTGTATATTTGTCAAAAGCCAATTAAAAACAAAAACAAAACACAGTAACAACAAGAAACCTGTCCTCATATATTTGGGTCTGTATCTAGACTTTGTTCCGTTCCATTCATCTGTGTGCTTTTTCCCCACCAATTCCTTACTGAATGATTACCATGTTGTTGTTGTTGTTGTTGTTGTTGCTATTGCTGTTGCTGTTGCTGTTGCAGTTACAGTTGTGATTGTGTTTACTGTAGATTGGATATTGTTACCATAGATTGGATGTTACTGTTTGTGGTGGTGGTGGGTGGGTGGGTGGTTGAGTGGGTGGTTGGTTGGTTGGTTTTTGGTATTTTTGCTTGTTTGAGATAGGATTGATTTCTTTATGTATCCTTGGTTGTTCTGGAACTCACTGTATAGACTAGCTAGCCTCAAACTCACAGAGATCCACCTATCTCTGTCTCCTAATGGTATTAAAGACATGTATCTGGCTGATTACTATCGATTCTTAGTGCATCTTACTGACAGGCAAAAAAAAAAAAAAAAAAAAAAAAAAAAAAAAAAAAAGGAGAAGAAGCCCTCCAATTTTGTTCTTTATTAAATGTAGAAATTTTAGAATGAGTTTCTTAGTTTCTAAAGCTAAATCATGATAAGGTTTTCATTGGGATTTCATTGGATCTGGAGATCAGTTTGGAGAGATTTGATATCTTAAGAAAGTGTTGACCATTTCAATCCATGAACTTGGTATAGCTTCCATTTACCTAGGTCTTTTTTATCCTCTTAATGAGTATTCAATTTGTATCTCTCTTGCCCTTTCCCATTCCTTTGTCAGCCTCAGAAGACAGATTCAGAAGTGTAACTGAGTCCTTATTGTCAAGTTGTTGTTCTAGTTCTGTTACAGAAACTTGGGAGGAAAAATACTACTTGTAAAGCAAAAGGCAGCTAAACTATTCTTACTAAGTAAAGTCCTTTGCCCTATCTCACTGGTAGGAGTTCAACAATGACAAAGTGACACTGGTAGGGTGCTGAGGTTGCTTCTTTTGATTTGTATCATTTCTTATCTGCTCTTTTTCCTCCTCCTCCTCTTCCTCCTCCTCTTCCTCTTCCTCCTCCTCCTCCTCCTCCTCTTCTTCTTCTTCTTCTTCTTCTTCTTCTTCTTCTTCTTCTTCTTCTCTTCTTCTTCCTCTTCCTTCTCCTCCTTTCTTCTTCCTCTTCCTTCTCTTCTTTCTCTTCCTCCTCCTCCACTGCTGCTGCCTCAGGTTTAACCCTTACATTTCCATGATACATGTTTATGGGTAGATGGCTAGCATGGTGGCCTGCCTATCTACTGGTCAAGGTCAAACACAAGACCCAATGCCTCCTGCATTTCCTTGGATAGAGAGAGGTTCTGTTCTACCCAACAGTGGACTGGAAGGGGGAAGGGAAGGAAGTCAGGTAATCTCCTGCTTCAAATTATTTCTGCCTTTGTCTTATAGAGCAAGGTCTTGTTGGATTAGGATATTTTCTTTGTTTCTTACCTAATATAGTTTTGATAGATTTTTTTCCCTTCTAAATAGGGTCCTAGAGGATGTAGAAGTAGTTGAAACTAATACCCTGCATTTAAGAGAGGTCTTCAGACTATATATTCAAAATCTTCTGTAGTCCCTCTGTTTTCCTAGGATGTCCCAGTAGTCTTTCTCTCATATATACATAGAATAGCAGTCAGTTAAGAGACCCTTTACAATGTATTCTATCAGCTTGTTGTCCATAGCAGCACCCTTCACTTACTATGTTATCCCTGGTTATATGCATGATGGGAACATAAATCTTTTTCTCTCCTGCTTTGCCTCTACCATGCAGGAATAAATCCAGTCTGCAGACCACCAGATGATGCTGTGTTTGACATCATCACCGATGAAGAACTGTGCCAGATCCAAGAATCTGGCTCCTCCTTGCCTGAAACACCCACCGAAACTGATTCAATAGACCCAAATATGGCTGAACAGTGAGTAGATGTCACTTCCATTTCTGAAGTACTCATTAAGAGCCTATCCCCTTTGCTATCTTGTCAAAGGACCAGGAAAATAAAATGTCAGAACCAGCATTGGCTGTCTCTGCCAAGGGAAGATACCTCAGAACAGTGTTCATAGTAGGATGGCTCTTCAAAGGTAACAGTGCTCTGGAAACAGTCAGGGAGGTCCTATATCAGAAAGTTCCTGGGAAGTGTGGTGGTGCCCTGATTCAGCATCTTAACTTAGGCCAGACTTTGGCTTGAGCAACTGTATTAGTCAGCTCAGGCTGCACAGCAAAAGACCACAGGTTGAGTGAATTAAACTATGGACATGTAACTTATTACCATTCAGGAAGCTGGATATCAAAGATCAAAATACAGGCAGAGATAGTTTCTTCTCCCTGGTTTTGCAGATGGCTACCTTCTTGCAGCATCTTTATGTGGTCATCCTGGATGTATACTTCTGTGTCCCTTAATCTCCATTTCATGCCAGGGCACTGGTACTTTTTTAATTTAATCATCTCCTTAAATTAAATACCTTAATTTAATTTAAGTAACTTAAAATCAAAGCTTCTCATTGCCAAATCTAAGATAGCTACTATTCACTGTTGCTTCTATGATTTTGGACCAATTCTCTCCTTTCTGAAACACTTCTCAGACAGCATCCTGGTCAGTAATCTTCAGTATTCATGCTGGCCCCCATGACCCAGGGTATCTTCTCTTCCTTGAGCAGTATACTATGATATACTGATATTCTGTGAATTCATGAACCAAAATAAACCCTTCCTCACTTCAATTACTCTTTCCAAGTATTTTGCAATGAAAACAGTAGCTATCATGGAAAATCGGGGTCATTGTGATTAAATCTGACTGTGGTTTAAGGCCTTTGAGAAAGGATGTGGAAAGGTTTTGAGATGCCGGCCAGCAAAGCCCCAGCTGTAAGCAGAACTTAATGAGCTGTTTTGGTGGTTATTCTCAAGACCAGAACGCCACTAGAATTGTGTACTATATAGACTGTGCCATAAAGTTTTGGTTGGGAACAAGGACTCTATCAGAAATTGGAATAGAGGTCATTTATGTTACATTCTAGCTAAAAAATTAGCCATGTGTTACTTGTGTTCTTGATACTTTGAGTGATGCTGAACTTAAAAATAATAGGTTAGAGACTGGAGAAGGTGCTCTGCAGTTTAGAGGGCTGACTGCTCTTGCAAAGGACCCAGGTTCCCAGCACTCACATCAGACACCAGATAACTATCTGTAGCTCTAGTTCCAAGGTATAAGATACCCTCTGGCTACTATGGGCACCTGCATACACATGATACACATAACCTCATGCAGTATACACACGTTTACATTAAGAAAACAAATTAGTTCTATTTATATTCTGGCCTGTGTCTTTACTTCCTGATCCATGCCATATGAACCAGCATCAACCTCTCACTTCATACTCCTGCCAAGCATAACATTCATCTGTAGCATAGTTACTACTCTCTACTTTTAACCCAGTTTACAAGCATTTGGGAGGGGGGGAGCAAAGCAGCAAGACATAATAGTATTTAGCTTGGCAAGGAAAGAAATGCAATTATATTTAAAGTTGTGAACAAAGAAAGTGTGGATGGAGTAACTAAAACCATTAGAGATTAATACTATTAAAAGGGAACAGCTGCTTTGCACTGGGACAGCAGGAAAGAAAGGTGCCTAAGAGTAAGAACCCCTCATTGAAGGCTTCAGAGTATAAAGATGGAAATGCATTTGACTATTCTTTTAAAGGAGAATGAAAAGATTCAGGAGTAATCTTCTCTAAAATGGTCATCTAGGAAGTGTTTTTCCAAGTATAGCTATGCAGACATTCTGCTACTTCCTCTGTGGTCCAGGAAGACCCAGCTACATATCAAGCTGGCAGCAGAACTTGACATTATCCACATAGTGTTGGCTTTGTGAGCATTGTAGAATGCAAGAGTTGCAGGTCATGGAGGTTTGCACTAAGGTTCTAGAGAAAACCCTGGACAGCCAAGTGGTATATAATAAGGTCAGATTCTCTGGTAATACATGAGTAGACTATGCATGAAAATTAGAGGGTAAAGCCTGAATTGCAGTAGAGTCCCCAGTATATTGGAGATACCAGGAACATGGAACATTTATTTGCCAAGGAAAGCAGCAGGCACCTAGTAGAACCAATCCAGTAGAGAGCCTTTTGGGTCAAAGGCTAAATGTTATATTTTGAATCTGAAATGCCCCTGACAAATTTGTTTTAAATGCTTAGTCCAAGGCTTATCGCACTATTTTGAAGCCCTATTAAGGGTAAAGCTAATACTAAATGTGTCCCACATGCCAGACATGAAACTAGGATTTAATGTGTTTTTTTTTTTAAGTTGTATTGCATTATAATGAAAAAAGTTACATGACTTCAATTTATCTGAATTTGTTAACATTTAAGTAAATAGAATTAAATCACATTCTTGTTTTCCTTTTGTACCCCAACTCCTCCCAGAGACCCCCCCTTCAATACCTATAGTATCTTTGCCATATTCTTTAAAATTTATAAAATATTATAACAATAAAAATTAGTATTATAAAAGTTGTTTGATATAAAACAACAATCAATTTAGCAGTCTTATGTAGATGCTTGTCTATGGCAATACTGAAAATACATACATTTTTCTCAATATAAATTTTAAATAACTCCAAATGTATTAACTGTATATTTCAAAATGATACATCACTACTAATATTTTCTTAAATGAACATAAATATATAAAGTGTTTTTGTTTGTTTGTTTGTTTTATATTAGTAGACTTTAAAATCTTGGCTCTTACTGTGGTAACTTGATACAAGAGTTATAAACGTCAAGCAAAGCATTCAGTCTTACTTTTTGTTGTTCTCTTACAAACCCCTTCCCAATTTAATTGTCTACATCTCTTTTGGGTATATAAATACTTTTAAAATATGTGAGCTGTTCTGAAAACCATAGTATAGTGTAAAAACATGAAATAAACAATACTACTAATAGAGAGGCTGAGATAGGAGAAGCAAGATCTCAAGACCATTATGTTGTACACAGCAAGACATTATCACGAACAAACAAGCCGAAAGTGTATATGGATTGTATCATATTGGACCTATTTCTCCAATTACCAAATTAGAGAGGCCATTGGCTGACAGTCAATAAATTTCTAATTCCTCATATTTTTGGATTTCAATTGATTAGGATATGTTGGTAATGTTAATTTTCATATTAAGATATTAAGAAAAGGTAATTGTTACTTCCTGTTTTTGTTGTAAGAGGTAGAATTAGGTTTGTGTGGATTTGTTGAAAGATTACTTTCTTGCTTCTTCTAGGGTGTAGTTTTGATCCTTATGTTGATGTTTTCCATCTATTATCCTTTGTAGGGCTGGATTTGTGGAAAGATATTGTGTAGATTTTGTTTTGTCATGGAATATCTTGTTTTCTCCATCTAAGGTAATTGAGAGTTTTGCTGGGTATAATAGCCTGAGCTGGCATTTGTGTTCTTGTAGGGTCTGTATGACATCTGCCCAGGATCTTCTGGCTTTCATAGTCTCTGGTGAAAAGTCTGGTGTAATTCTGATAGGCCTGCCTTTATATGTTACTTGACCTTTTTCCCTTACTGCTTTTAAAATTCTTTCTTTGTTTAGTGCATTTAGTGTTTTTATTATTATGTGACAGGTAGAACTTCTTTTCTGGTTCAGTTATTTGGAGTTCTATAGGCTTCTTGTATGTTCATGGGCATCTCTTTCTTTAGGTTAGGGAAGTTTTCTTCTATAATTTTGTTGAAGATATTTACTGGCCCATTACCTTGGGAGTCTTCACTCTCTTCTATACCTATTATCCTTAGGTTTGGTCTTCTCATTGCGTCCTGGATTTCCTGGATGTTTTGGGTTAGGAGCTTTTTGCTTTTAGCATTTTCTTTGACTGTTGTGTCAATGTTTTCTGTGGTGTCTTCTACCCCTGAGATTCTCTCTTCTGTCTCTTGTATTCTGTTGGTGATGCTTGCATCTACGACTCCTGATTTCTTTCCTAGGTTTTGTATCTCTAGGGTTATCTCTCTTTCTGATTTCTTTATTGTTTCTATTTCCATTTTTAGATTCTGGATGGTTTTGTTCATTTCCTTCACCTGTTTGATTGTGTTTTCCTGTAGTTCTTTAAGGGATTTTTGTGTTTCCTCTTGAAGGGCTGTTTACCTGTGTTCTCCTGTATTTCTTTGAGGGATTTATTTATGTCTTTCTTAAAGTCCTGTATCATCATCATGAGAAGTGATTTTATTTCTGAATCTTGCTTTTCAGATGTGATGTTGTGTTCAGGACTTGCAATGGTGGGAGAATTGGGTTCTGATGTTGTGTCCAGGACTTGCAATGGTGGGAGAATTGGGTTCTGATGATCCCAAATAACCTTGGTTTGTGTTGCGTGTTGCTTATATCCTTAGGCTTGCCTCGAATCATCTGGTTATCTCTAGTGCTACCTGCCATTGCTAAATCTGACTGGAACCTGGCCTTCATGTGATCCTGGTTGTGTCAGAACTCCTCAGAATCAAGCTGTCTTTGTGATCCTGTGATTCTGGGATCCTGTGACCCTGGGCTTGTTAGAGCACCTGGGAGTGGAGCTTCCTCTGGGTGTTGTGAGACTGGCTGCAGAGCTTGTGCCCAAGGTCTGCTCAGGACACCAGCTCGGACAGACCAGAAGAAACCTGAGCCACTGGGCCGGAGGAGTTCCTGTGTGCTTGCTCCTGCTGGTCCCAGTTACTCCCGGTATTGGGACAGATGTGTCCTCCTCATCTCTGATCCTGGGTGTGTTAGAGCACCTGGGAGTGGAGCTTCCTCTGGGTGTTGTGGTACCAGAAGGCAGGATTTAATGTTTTTACTGTTAAGATATCATGTCTGTCTTTGCTCTACCCTCATTACTCCCTTTCAGAATGGAAATGGTTTTATATATTAGAAGTATATAATTTAAATTTTTATTTTACAAGGTCTCACAACAGAGCATGTCTTAAGTCTCAAAAGAAACTGAACTTTCAAACACTGTTGATGCTGTTAAGACTACAAGGTTTTCTTTGAAGCTGAACTAAATGCATTTTGTATTGTGAGATGGTAATGAGCCTTTCAGGTCAAGGGCTAAATGTTATATTTTGAATCTGAAATGCCCCTGAGAAGTTTGTTTTAAATGTTCAGTCCAAGGCTTATGCTACTGTTTTGAAGGCTGTGGATCTTTTAGAAGGTGTGGCCTGACAGGTGGAAGTAGAGATCAGAGAGGTTGAGCCTTTGAAAATTTTACCTACTTCTGGTTCCAGCATGAGTTCTCTGCTTCCAAGTCCAATGCTGTGTAAATAAGTCTAGATGACTGCTCTGCCATGCCGTCCATGCTCTGAGGGACTGATACTCTCTGAGCTAAAATAAATCCTTCCTTACAAATACAGTATCAAAAGCCCAACTTCTTGTGGTGAAGGACTTCTTTGAGCTCATGATGACTCACAGTGAGATCTCTGATCTACCCAGAATCCAGAATGGGACCAGGAGTCACCTGTCAGCCTTATCATGTTAATTTTTGCCACATGGGAGGGCCTGCACTTAATCTTCATGAGGGTGCTAGCCTAGATTTTAGGCTTAAGTATATCACCACACTTGTGTGTTCTCTGATAATAACACTGAATTCACTCATGGACAAAACTTTTCATTACCAAATGTAAGATAGCTCCTGTTCACTGTTTCTTTTGTGACTTTGGACCAATTCTCTCCTTTCTGAAACAATTCTTTGGCACATACTTGGTCAGTAGTCATCAGCATTCACCCTGACCCCCATGACCCAGTGGTCTCCAGGATTTCTTTCTTCCTTTTAGCAGTAAACTATATTCTACCATTGGTGCCTAGCAAGACGAATGAGTAGATGTGTAAGTAGACCCAGAGCTAGGAGTCCCAAGAGGATGGCCATTGATTTACAGTGTCTTCTCCCAGGCACCTGGGACTGGGTGAGGTGACTATTCTCTAGCTTCCTCCCACATCTTTCACCTTCCGCTTTCCTAGTAGGAACAGAAACATAAAACTTCCAGACTGCTGACCAGTATGTATAGTTTTTGGTCTTGGGAAATCAGGAACTATTCCAGAGAAAGGAAACTGCCATCACTCTGGCCTGGCCAATGCAGATCCTCTGGGATTGACTGATTGAAGAGCCACCTTTCTACATTCTAGATTGTGTCTTAGCATGTATGAGAGCTTTTCCTTAGCCTTCCTTTTCTTCCCATGTCTAAAACTCAGTCAAAGACGTCAAGAGTCTGAGAAAGTATGGGATGGAGAGCCCTAGATGTTTACCACCATCCCTCACAGGAAACTTAGAGGGAAAGGTAAGCAATCTGAGGAACAAAGTAATGCTAGAAGAACTAAGCTTTGACCCTTCCTGGAAATGATGGAACAAGAAAAAGTCTCCAAACCCAGCTTCACCCTCCCAGAGAAACCTAACAGGATCTCCTGTTGACAGCTAACCTTTCCCCATTCTGGCTTATCTTGAATGGTGACACTTAGCAGGAGCACAAGCCTTGCTTGTAGCAGATAGATACCCTGTACAACCTTTCAGTCATGCCTGTACCCTCTCCTTCAGTGTCCTAGACACCATCACCCAGATTGCCCGTTCTCAGAACTGAGGTTATAGATGGTTGGCTTCCTTGGCCTCTGCCCAGCTCACACATAGCCAAAGTCTCCCAGATCTGGCCTGCTCTCAAGGTACCAAACATATAGGCCATTCAGGGTGAAGAGCATAAGCTCCAGACCCATATAAGCATTCAGACCCTATGGCCATGGCAAATACAGCCTCTGAATACAGCTCCTTTAAGTTGTGCAAGGGAGGCTAGAATACCTTACCCTTCCTTAAAGCAATCAGAGACCATGCCTGAGCCAGAAATTTCCTGTGGAGAGATGTGATTTTTCATGATGTTGGTGCTGAATTTTGATGTCAGCCTGTGCTGTGGGTGTCTACTATGTACACACACTTCTCAGTGTCTTCAACTTGAAGCCTCCTCATCCTTTAAAAAAAAAAAAAAAAAAAAAGCCTTCCCCCTCAGGTACCCAGATTACACTAAATGATCTGAAACCTTCCTTGAGAACCTGCTTGCCAGTCACTTCAGAACCAGGGCTTTGTGGCCAGAATGCATAACAGGAGAACTATGGTCACCAGCCAAGAGATTTGATGCCTGCTATCTTAGAAACAAGAAAAAGGACAGGATACGGTGATCATGGTTAAAGTTCAAAAGCCACCTTATGCCTAAAACCTGTGACTGTAGAGTATAGAGTTGTCAGGCCTTTTGTGTGGTGTAACACCTACCTGAAAGCTCTGCGGCCAGTATTTAGGAGCAGAGAGGCTGCTAACAAGGTCCACCCCCCACTCAGTTCTCCTCAGAAAGTGGGAATGACAGTACCAAGCTGCCTATAAAACAACACTAGTAACTATGGACCTGAAAAACTGGACACCTGTCCAAGATGCTACTTTGTAAGCCCTGTGGAAGGTAAGGTGACTTACAGTTTCTATATTCTGTGCTCCCTTTTCTGCCTTGTGGCACCATCTCCTCATCCCAGACACCAAGAATCCCTGGGTAATCAGATGGTCCCTAGAAGGAAGTCACCATGCATTCACCTCTGAAAACATATCTATGCCTGGTCTTCATATGTCCTAACTGGAGCCAGAACCCATAAGCACTTCCACCATCCTCAGGAATGAGGGGCCTAGTGGGTGGCGGGGGGGGAGGGAGGGACACACAGTATTTGTTCTCAGGCTCTGAAACACATCTAGAACATTCTGGATTCAAGCAGGGTCTATGTTTATCTGGCTCCTACCTCCACTCCACTTAGCAGCCTGACCTTTGATATAGTGTCCTGTTATGAGCAAGGAGAGCAAAGGTGGGGGAAAGAGATGGTGAGTGCTTGAGACCTCTAATACCTCTGAGGGAATGTAGCCAGCAGCAACAGCCTTTGTGCTGGTAGCCTGCAGACCAGACACAAATCCTCTAACAAGCTGGGTTTTGGGGGGTTGGTTTGGTTTGGTTTTGTTTGTGTGTGTATTTATTGCTAATGATGGTATAGGTCCAAGAGGAGATAGTAATATGCCCTAGGTATAGTAAGATACCCAGAGAATGGGGTGAATAGTGGCTGAGGAGGCAAAGAGAAGGAAGGTTCTTTTGCTGTATTTTCTTGGCAACAGACAAGCAAGCTTCTCTAAACTGCATAAAGGCCAGCATAAACATTTCTGTGGGGAGCCTGAAAGAGGGCATGATCCAAAGGTTCTCCCATCTCATCTGATTTCTTCACTGGATAGACAGCTGGTCAGAAATAACCCAGAGAGCATTGTCACTTAGCAGTGTGAATTGATGAGCCACGCCCTGGAAAAGTCTTTCTTGGATTAGCCTAGGGTGGTACTATCTCTAAGTGCTGAGTGTCCAGCCATACCTCTAGAATACCTGTGTAGATAGTTACAAGGCCCTATCACCTGACTCATCTTTCTTCTCATTGAGAGCCTACATTTCCTGAGCTGGGGTAATAGGGAAGTCAGATATGAAGGAAGGGGACTCAGCCCCTCTCCATCAGCAGTATTGCAAATAAAGATGAGTGCACTGACGGTTAACCTTATCACCCTGCAGAAAGCAGCCTAGTTGTTTTGAGTAAGCACTTGGTGTTGCATGTCACTTGCACATAGCAAGGAAGCGTACTATAGCCCTGATTGTGTGTTTGATAAAATGGTGCATGGGGCCATGGACCATGATTATACTCCAAGGCATGGTCAAATTTTTTGAGCCAGACTCCATGTGGCATGTCCAGAAAAACACACACACACACACACACACACACACACACACACAACAGCCTGTATCACTGTACCCACCCTTAGAGATAGCATAAGGAACCTCTACTATATTTTCTAAAAATATAACTTCTGCCAATTTGAAGATCTTTCACTCACAAAATAGATTATGTTGTTTTTCATTTGGTTTGTTTTGAGACAGGGTCTTGTGTAACCTAAGTTGGTTCCAAAGTTTCTCTAGCTGAGAATAACCTTAAACTTTTGATCCTCCTTCCTTCACCTCCCAAATACTGGGATAACAGGTGTGTTACACCTAGTGCTGGGGTTAACCCTAACCCAGGACTCCATGCATGCTCAGCAGGTATCTACCAACTGAGCAACCACCTCAGACAGTGCTAAGTGTTTGATACATATTATCTCAAGTCCTCCTCAAATCAACTGAGAGATTTGTACTTTCTCAATAAAAATAAATGGCCAAAGGTTAAGAGATTTGTTCAGGTAAAGTATGCTAGTATATGTCTTTAACCCCACACCTGAATCAGAGGTAGTAGATCTCTGTGAGTTCAAGTACAGGCTGGTCTACATAGCAAGTTCCAGACTGGTCATGACTGTATAGTAAAGAAGGAAGAAGAAAGAAAGGGAATGATGTAGAGCCATGGGTGCAAGCATGTTGAGAGGTTGAGACTGATTTGTTTCATTGAGGTCATACCTAGTGAATAGCAGGGAAGCAGCCCTAGGCTGCTTCCTCCAGGCCCTGAGCCCAGGGATATCTAGCCTCCTGTGCATTCTCTCAGTCTTTATAGGTAGATGTTCTTATTTAGGTAAATGACTTGGTTGTACAGATACCCAACAAGCACCTATAGTCCTATTCATGTGGTTGCCAGGCTCTAGTCAGCATCAATCTAGTAAAATCACCTCATCCTGGAGCGGTATTACAGAAGTTGAGCAAATGCACCTCACATCTTAGGCAGGAACAGGAAACCACTGTGAAAGCAAGCTTGTCACCATTGGTATAATCCATTTCCTTCATATACTCTTCATAAGAACTCATTATGTTCTTTATTCTAGGCCTAGAAGTTAACTGGGTTGTTTTTGTGCAGTTTGTGAAGTTTTATTTTGTTTGTGTCTCAGGCATACCAAATTAAAGTAGAATGTACCTAAAGATGAGAACAGTTTGAAAACTTTTAAAAGGTTTTATTTCTTAGCCATGAAACTCAAAATACTTGATATATTTGTATGTACATATTATGTGTCACAGACAGGGGAAATTTTTTTTCTTTCTTTCTTTCTTTTTTTTTTTTTTTTTTTTTTTTTTTTTTTTTTTTTTTAGATGAGCAAAGCCACCAGAGTCCTTATATTTGTTATAGTCTTAAGCTCTGTTTTATACATTTTTCTAGCATTACATGGACCACTGAAATTCAGCTAATTTCTTCTGGCCTATTTTCAGTATTGCTGCACTTTCCAAGACAATTCCAATAAAACATAAGCATCCACCCATACAAAAGTCAGACAGACCCCTGGATGAGTTAGAGCTTGGTCTCATTCAAGCAGTGTTTTTGTGGGGGCCTCTCAACTCTCAACTGCTTGCCCATTGAAGAATCTTCTGAACTCAGGAGCCCTGCACGTTATTTGCCATCAACATCTTTGTTGATGCAGCTCTTCAACTTTCAGCCCCAAACTTGATAAAAGAGAACTTGAGATCTCTAGAGTTAACCGTCATAATCTGGATTTCAGCATTCTTGAGGATGAAAGAAAGTGCTTCAAAATCTCAAGACATGCTCCTTTGAACTTTATTAGGCTTAGCTATTAAGAGCAGGGTATATTTATATCTGAGAAGCTTTGTATACTAGCCATAGTTGTTCAGTTACTTCTCCATGATACTCCGCATGCTATAAGCAAAGCTTTTCTTGTTGCTATATCCAGAGGATATAGCCTTGCTCCTAAGAATTCTGATACTAGCGTCTCCAAGTGTGGTTCCTACTACAATTGGAACATACTGGTGGTCTCTACATTGTGAGAGGCAGAATAAGTCTTGGAACTGTCCTCTGAAGACTTCCATTGACTTGAGACTCCTAGGTGAGAGAGGCAGCCGATATCCTTCATAAGTTTCCAGACATTCTTCCGGAACTTTAAGCCAACAAAGGCATAAAGTACAGGGTTAAGGCAAGCTCGAAAGTATGCTATAGCCTCTGTCACTACAATGGCATACTTAAAACTGGTTATGGTATTGTACTCCCAGCTTGTACTTTGGATTAACGTGGTGAGGTTGAAGGGTGTCTGGGTCAGCAGGAATACAACTACTACAAGGAAGATGATCTTTAGAGATTTGTGCTTCTGGAAGTTTCGAGCATGAAGCAAAGTCTTGATAATGCCCGAGTAGCATATAATCATAGTGAGCAATGGCAGGAAGAACCCCAGAGTCATCTGTATAACAAGAACCACAGTGAATATCTCCTCATTGTGGTACTGACAGATAAGCTTGTCAAAACGTTCAACATTGGCATAGATGATCTGTGGCAAAGAAACCAACAGGGAGACCACCCAAATAAGCAAGCAAGTGACTTGGCCCCAGGTCTTCCACTTAGCCTGCTGATTGAAGGCCTTGGTAGCCTGGACCACTACAATGAAACGATCCACCGTGATGCAGGTGAGAGTGAGCATGGACACGTAGAAGTTCATTGTATACATGCCTCGAAGAGTATTGCACATGACTGTGCCAAAGACCCACTCATAAGTGACTGCATAGGCCCAAAAGGGCAGAGTACAGACAAACACCAGGTCAGCCAGGGGCAAGTTCAGCAGGAACACATCTGTCAGATTCCTCAGCTTCTGGTAGAAAATGTATATGATCAGAACCAAGGAGTTCCCTAGCAGTCCCAAGACAAACACTACCAGGTACAAGCAGGGCAAAAAGACCTCTTTGAACCTTAGGAAGCGTTTGTTGTCCTGGCTGTTATCATAGGAATTGTTGAAGAGCCAGACATCTCCCTCGTAGTGCCCGTCATCCAGATCTGTGTCTTGATGCCCATCATCCATGGCGTTTTCTGGGACAAACATCTGTGAATCAAAACCTATAAATTATATTTGGGTCTGTCTGAGTGACGTTCTTTCTTCCCACTGTCCTTATTAACTCCATTTAGAAAACAAATTATTTCTAACCCCATTTGGTATTATGCTCAGTAATAGCAGTATGCTGAAGATGGCCCTGTCCCAGGGGAAACTGCTCAGCCAGAGTGAACTCTTCAGTAATCCTAAAAATCTCAGGTTCCTCCATGTTTGTCCCATAAAATGCTCAATTGTTTAAAAAAAAAAGACACCATGCAGTCAAGTGGACACCGTAGCCCTTTGTTTTTTGTTTTTTTTTTTTATTTTTGTTTTGTATTTTATGTTTTCATGTATTTTATGTATATGGATGTTTTGCCTGCATGTATGTCTGTGAATTGTGTGTGAGCAGTGCTCATCAAGGCCAGAAAAGGGTATTGGACTGCCTGGGACTGGACTTACGTATGGTTGTGAGCTACCATGCAATGCTGGAAATCAAGCCCAGATTCTCTAGAGACTGTCTAACTGCTCTTAACTGCTGAGCTGTCTCTCCAGGTCCACAACAACTGTTTGGAAACACAGAACTGCTGTCTATCATGAAGGCCTGTACCCATCTACGTGGGGACTCATAGCAGGTGCCTACTACTCTCTGACCCTAAGCTGGTCAGTTTTATGTCAACTTGGCATAAGCTAGAGTCATTTAAGAGGGGCTCTCACTTGACAAAATGTCTCCATGTGATTGGTGTATAGACAGGTCTATAGTGGGTTTTCTTAATGAGTAATTGATGTGCAATGGTCCAGCCCATTTTGGGTGGAGACACCTCTGGGCTATAAAAAACTGGATACTCAAGCTAGAAAGGAGCAAGCCAAGTAAGCAGCACCCTCTGTGGTCTCTGCTCCTGCTCTTAATGAACTGTGATCAGGACATGTGAGAGTAAATAAACCCTTTCCTCCCCAAGTTGCTTTTGGTCATGATGCTTTATTACATTAGAAACCCTAACTAAGGCAGCCCCATTCATTGTTTAAAAAAATCATAAAAGCCAAATCAAGTGCCTCTTCTAGGACGCTTCCTTAGTGTTCTCCTCAGGGGCTTGGAGGATGATAAGGACTGTGTGTGACTGGGGAGTACGTCCTGTTTACTCTTCCTCAGCTGTATAGTATAAAAAGAGCAATTGACTCATGGAAACCATGTGACCAGAACTTTGAGCTGGATTTGTTGCCAGGGAATTAAGCTGCCCTGACTCCCCAAACTAAACTTTTCTATTTATGATCGCTAACAGTTTCTGACATCTATGCTGGTGTCTCAGATTCTGGAGATCCCTTTATATTTTGGAATCTCTAGGAAGATATATGTCCCCATGAGGAGGCATGGCTTTAACTTCCTTGATTAGGCATTCAGGGCCTAAAGGTCTCTTCACAATGGAAGGCTAGTTAGAATAGCACATGAGGTAGGGTGGCTGCTAAATAGGTTTGCAGCAAAGGCCACATGCCAGCCTTTCTTGCCCAGGACTTGATCCTCTGTGGTTGTGGTGTTTCTGACCCTGCTCTGCCCTGTGGCTACCAAGGACCACAAGTAGGACATAGGGTAATGTAACCTGTGGCCTGATTGTAGGGGCAGCTGTGATAGCATTTGGCCTGAGAGTGCCAGGCCAACCTTACCAGTGTCCTACATTCATATCCTGCCAGTGTGGGTTCTAAAAGATGCCTTTAAGAAGTGTTTGGACAGAACTTCTGTAGGATTTACCAAGACAAAATATTACATGATCAGATGAGGACATGTAAAAGTTGAAGACATCCTCTCCTTTTAATCCATGTGGTCATTTCTTGCTCTAAAATTGAGTCCTAATTGGAAACAGTGTCCACCTAATGCTTCTGCAACTTTTACCTTCCCTAGAGCCATAATGCCTTTTCTCACTATCAAGGAAGGACCTTGCCTTCCAAACAAGGCTATTCAGTAAACAGTCCTCACACCTAGACCTCAGGCTAGATCTCTGGTCTTGATAAGCTGTAATAGGCATCCTGTCCCATAGCTTTCTGAGGTGCTAAAATAGTGTCAGATATTTGTGTGTATCTTATTGACTCACATGGGGATGATTTATTTTTCACCATTTAAAATATGAAATAAGCAACTTTGCTTTCCCATGAGTTACCTCTAGTTCTCTGTTGTTTCATCACTTGTATTTGCTTTTTAGTTGTCTTATTCTTTTCTGAATCCAACCTTAGCATGACTCTTCAGAAAATGTACAAATCCATATTCAGTGTTGTGTTGGTAAATAGGGACTAGACTATACAAATAGAATATTGAAAATCACTAGACTGGGGAGATGACTGTCAGTAGAATGCTTGCTTCAGCCCACAAAATCGCTGTCCCTTATACCAGAAGTTAACATTTCTTTATAATTGAAATATTGATTTAGGAAAATGGAAAAAGTAATGAAACTTTGATATAATATTTTTTAAAAAGCCTGATAGCAAGTTATAATTGTATATAAAGCATAAAATATAGCCCAAATATTTAAGAAGTACTTCTAATTATTTTGGAAGTTTCAGTATATTTAAATTGCTGGAAACAGAATAAATATGAGAAACACACACACACACACAAAACAAAAAACCCCACCATGGGCTATTACTGTTAAAACAAATAGAAGGTACTTTTGATCTTCCCGCTTCCACCCACAAAGGGCTGGGATTGCTGCCACACCTGGTACTTAACCTTCTGTGGTCACAAAGCTCTTTGAGAATCTCATTGAATCTGTAGGCCTTCTCTGAGAAACAATGTCCATGCACCTATAATTCTAAGGCTTCATGAATCACATATTCTATAGACTCTTGTTTAAAGACCCTTTGATAACATTTATAATTTTGACTCTAGTCTTAAAGGACCAAACTGTGTCAGCATTGGCCTTTGGCAAAATTACAAATTACTTATTTCATCTATTTTATTTATTTATTTATTTATTTATTTATTTATTTATTTATTTTATTTATAGTCTACAATGTCTGCAGTTGTGCATTAATTTATATTGAAACAAGTAGATAGTGATTGTGGATTATAGCTTGTTTTTTAAGATACAAAAGAACTAAAAGTAGAAAAATTATTGATTAAAAATAGAAGGCCAGTGACTAGACTACTCTATATTCCTGGGTGGGTCTGGTTATGCCATTACTACCTTTCCCATCCTTTTATAACCACTTGCTATCCAGAACCAATGAAGTAGTTTTCATATTTCTTTAACCCTTACAGCAACCATGGCAGTGAGGGATGGAAGCCATGAGTATCTGAATTCAGTAGCTTGCACCGTGTCATGCTGCAGGCAGGAATCTGAGAGACCCAACAAAAGAAAGCAAATGACTCACCAGAAAGAGAAGCCCCAGTAGCTTTGTTCCAGAGTGAAGTGTGCTCGCTGAAGATCTGCCTCTGGTTCTCTGTGATGTGGTCTGCGTTTCCGTCAAATACTTAAGAGCTTTCAGTAGAGACCTGCCCCTCTCTCTATCCCATAGGCAGAATCCACATGACAAGCTTGACAAACCTGCCCACTTAATTTGAGAGTCAAAGATGAAGCATGATTCTGATGCTTCATACTCCCTTTTTCTTGGCTTGGCACATATTCTGCTATTAAAACCTAGTAGGATTTCCATCTGTTAACTAAAGGGGAGCAGTGAGTAGATTTGACTTTAGTCAGTCCACTGAAGATGGTAGACTTTTCGTTAGAATCGCTTTGTTTACTGGTCACACATATCTTTGGAACATTTTGGGTCTAGGCCAATACAAAGTCTATGCTATAGATTAGGCTCTGTATGAATGTAGACCCAATATTTACCACAGATGTCTCAAAACATTCCTGAGGGCCAGGTATTAATCTCCATTTACAGATGAGAATGTAGGAAACAGAACAAAATAACTGGTAAATTCAGAGCTACGGGCTCAGGTTTCTGATCATTCCCAGACCAGTGGACCAGGTTGCTTCTAGGTGATTGATTGTGCTGGAGAGTCTGGTGTGGCCCTACACTCTGGCAGGCAGTGCCCACCTACCATGCTTGGCTTGGCTAGAACTGCCTGAGGTTACCCTCCTGGACTTTCCCCCATCTGATAGACACTATGATCTTAATGCAGTCTGGTTATTAGTTTCCATGGGCTAACATTGCTGACTTCCAGGAAAATTACCCTGGAAGTTAGGAACTTAGAGTAGGACCAGAATCTAGAAACTAGTATTTGATTGTATTGTAAGACAGGTATTGTTTGGAGGCTTCCATTTACAACTGTTGGTCACCTCCTCATGGATGTAATGAACAATGAACAAATGAATAGGTTGCATCAGATACTGAGAAGGAGATAGTTAAAACATCTCTCCTTCTAAAAGAACCCTTTGAGTGCTAGAAAGATGGCTCAGCAGTTAAGAGGACTTCCTGTTCTTGCAAAAGACACAAATTCAGTTACCAGCATGCAGGTGGCAGCATACAACCATGCATAACTTCAATTCATATCTACGAGCAAAGCACTAATACACATAAAATAAGTCTAAAAAATATTTTAAAGATACCTTTTAGGACAAGACAGCCCTTTAGATAAAACCACCTGACCCTGGGAAATTTAAGGTCAGAGGGATCAGTTTTACTACATTTATAGGATAGTTCTAGAATGGCCTGAGCTTTGTCAAGCATTGCTGTACTCTTCTTGAAATCATTTGTCTTCCTCAGGGAGAACAGAGAGGCCCATCACAATGCTCTGTGATTGTGCATGAACATCTAAGGTGCATGCATAGGTAACTGTGGTGAGATTGCATGTGTAGATTTGAGAATGTAAGATACTTTTGCCATAGCTCTGCTACAATGCAAAGTTCTGTGTAAAATAAAAGATTTGCAAGTAAATTCAAGGAACTAGTCCATTTGGGACCACTTTACATAAATAAATAGCCTTTTACTGTTCATATCTGTAGTGTTCATTGCTCCAAGGTACTTAAGTTTTTTGACTCAAAAATCTGAACTTCCAAGAGTTATGAAACTGTCCCGCAGTTTCATGAACCGGGTTCTGTCTCGACCGAAGGGAGAAAAGGCAAACCTGAAACACAGAGTTCGAGAACAAAGGGACATGAAGCCAAGTTGAGGGTTTCCAATCAAGGCTCTCCACTTTACTTTTGGGTTTCAGCATTTATACATGAGAGCCAAAGTGGTTCTCTAGGTTACAATGACATTTGCATAACATAAACATTGAGAAGTCAGGGAAGAGTCAGGAGGGAGTCACAAGGGAGTCAGGAGGGAAGATCACCAAAGGCTCCAATGTCTGTGGATGTCCTCAGGCAATAGGCGTTGTTGAGGGTGTAGTTGTATCTTAGCTGAACTTCTAGGGGAACTTCTTTCAGAGATAAGCCGATAGTCTTATCTCTGAAGAAGGTCTTTCAGCTTAATTCCCTAGGTAACTGCCTGGGGTGGAAGCCACCAAAGGCCTGAGGCTGAACTGGGTGTGGGAGGCAACATCTCCTCCCTTTTCTTTTAGAAAAAAGCAGGACTAAGGCATAAGTAAACAGCACAGTTTTGTCTGGGGATTTTTATGGTACTTAGACTGAAATAACCTGAGTATTTGTTATCTCTGGCAGATATCGTTACCCGTCCTTGAGGTCATGCCCAACTAGTTTGATACTACAAACCGGGCTCTTTTCGTGTTTTTTCAAAAACATAGCCACTCAGCGCGTGCCTCTGTCTTAGGTGGATATCCGCCATAGCCCTAGCTCATGGACCACAGGTTTCCAAAATGCACCTTCTTCCCACGCACCCAATGCCAAGACATGCCTTTAATCGCCTGCAAAGTCCATAAGTTGCCAACAGTTTCTCTGAAAATAGCCTTTTCTGAAGTTCTTGCAGAGCCACCATTGTGCTGGGGATGGGCATAGCCTCCTGACTCAGTTGCAAATTACCAGCTCTGACTCAGGGAACCTAGAGAATAGGGCTCAATTCAAATGTAAATTAGGAGGGTTGGGCCTGTAACTTGGGGATGCACCAGCCTTTGGAATGCAAATACTGCAGAGGTAGTGAAAACCTTGAGTAAGTCAGGCTAGCAACTCAAGATTTGCATTAGCCAACCCTTTTTGCTCCGGGTGTAAGCCTGTGTATTGATTGTTTGTTTAGCTTCGGGAATAAGCAGTTTTTCGGGTAAAACGGAAAGAAGCACATTCAAAACTGGCAGAAAATGCTGTCAGCTAAAAATAAAATAAAATGAAAGAAAAAGGAAAAAGACTTTCCAGCAGTGTGTGTAAGCACATTCGCTAAGAAGGCTGTGGCTCTGAGTCCACTTGACGGATTAGTCTTTCAGGAAGCCACCGTGCTCCATCATCTTTCTGAGAAAAAATACATACGGACCCTCTGCCCCAGACCAAGACAGGGTCTGGCCCATGCCAGGCATTGGTGAGCGGTTCCCTCCAAAGTACCATGGCATATGAACTTGAAGTGTTAGGATGCCAATGTTGGTCAGCCGAGGACTGACCTTTGATGTCCGTCTGCATAAAATTTAAAATAAAAAGCACAAAGGCAAGGTGTGCCTTTGGAGACCTCGGAGGGAACAGATTCCCCCCTTTTGTTTACAAAATCCAATTTTTCAGTGTGTGATGTGCTCGCTCAACAATTCCTTGTCCTATAGGGCAATATGGGATGCCAGTTTTATGAATAATGCCAAAATCCTTGCAAAAAGAAATAAAATTCTTGCCAGTGTAAGCCGACCCATTGTCTGTCTTAATTGTTTTGGATATACCCATAACACTGAATGCTTGTAAACAATGATCAATAACATTTCTGGAGGCTTCTTCTGTTTGCAGGGAAGCAAACATATATCCTGAACAAGTATCAATACAGACATGTATATATTTAAGCTTTCCAAATTCTGCATAGTGAGTTACATCCATTTGCCAAATATGATTGGGTATAAGGCCTCTTGGATTTACCCCCAAATGCAGTACTGGAGTTAGAACAATGCACTTAGGGCAATGTTTAACAATCATTCTTGCTTGTTCTTTGGAAATTTTGTGTTTAAGTCTCAGAGTTTGGCTAGACAGATGGAATTTATCATGATCCTGTATTCTGTTGCCTGTGTTTTGCATTTCCTCAGAAATACTTGACTTTCTAAAATAGAATTGAGAAGACATTGGACTGGTAAGCACTATTGCTTGTCTTATCGTGGAAGTCAGTTGTGCTGATCTATCACCTTTTCTAGAAACCTGCCATTCTCAAGTCATAACTATTAGGATATCAACTCCAGGACTTGGTTTTAGTTTTGTTTGTTTTGTTTTGTTTTACATTTTTTGCTGCTTGGGGAAGAGAAGTTAGCTCAGGGCACTGAGTTAACAGAGTTGTGGAGGACCAATTGGTGGCTGAATATCCCTGAGGGAATAGCTATCCATTTGCAAGTGAGCCAACTTCTCTTCCCCAAAGCAGCAGGAGCTTCTGTTCTTGGCAGCCTAGACAACTGTTATCTACTAATAAAATGAAAAGCAAATTACAATATTTGGAATTGTGACAGAGGAATAGTAGAGGCCTAACTAGAAGTACCCAGATGACTCCTGATGCAGAGAAGTATGAATTTCAGATCATTTTAGGGGTAGGGCCCTTAGCCTCTCCCTTATTTTTGTACCACTTTATTCTTTTTTTTCTTAAGACTTTTATCTGTGCAGATATTGTGCCTGCATATTTATATGTGCACCATATACATGCAGTGCCTGTGGGGGGCAGAAGAGAGTGTCAGATCCCTGAAACTGGAGTTGCAGACAGTTGTAAACCACTATGTGGGCACTGAGATCCAAACCTGCATCCTCTATACATCTGTGTATGTGTATATATGCATATGACTGCCCATGCCTGAAGAGCCCAAAAGAGGGCAGGGTATTAGATCTCTTGGAACTGGAGTTGCAAGCAGTTGTGAGCCAATATGGGTGCTGGAAACTGAAGTTGGGTCCTCTGGAAGAATAGCAAGTACTCCTAACCTTTGAGCCATTCTTTATTCTTTAGTAAATTGGAGTATTGATCACATGGGCACCTGGGGTAGAAAAGTCCCTTACACTGAGGCTTATAATGCAGACATTTGTTAAGCATAGACTATGTATGCAATGGGATTCCTAGGAACAATGGGATCATTACTTTAGAGCAGTGGTTCTCAACCTGTGGGTCCCTTTGGGGGTCACATCAGATATTTATTTATATTACAATTCATAACAGTAGCAAAATTACACTTATGAAGTAACAATGAAGTAATTCTATGGTTGGGGGTCAACACAACATGAAGAACTGTATTAAAAGGTCATAGCATTGGGAAGGTTGAAAACTACTGCCCTAGAGAAAAGAGCACAGCAATAGACTGGTGGGGATGTCATCCTAAGAAGCCAGAAAAGCTAAAGGTAGGCCCTACTGCTGGAGCAAGAAAAGGAAAAAAGTCACTTGAGAACACTGATTTTTCTGGGCTGAGAAAACCATGTCAATAGGAAAGAAAGAACATAGCTATTGAAGGAGATAGGGTGTCCTCTAGTGGTCCTGCTTGTGCTTCCTGCCATCTTCAAACTTGTTTTATCCCTTAATGCATTTACACGACTACCTAGGAAAGGCCAAAGTTCCCCCCCATAAAAAAAAAAAATTGCTGCAAGCCAGCATGTGAAGATGGAGTGAATGTGCCTAGTGTCCAGGCAGGCAAGAGCCTTTGGTAAGAAGAAGTTGAGATATACTGACCATACCCCTGAGGCATTTTGAAAGAATCCTCTACAACCCTTGAAATGGGTTATAACATCTGGAGAAGTCATACTGGGCAGACAACCTTCTAACTAAGGCCTTCACATGGGAATAGACCATTTTCTTTTGGGCCTATGCCTTCCTAGGCATAGTTGTCAACTGAAGTTGGTTGGATTATGAGACTCCTGAGAGCTACCAGCCACACTGAACAGAGAGCACTGGGTGGGAACATACTGAGCTTCAGTTAGGGTGTCTGATTATGGCACCTGCCCTGCCTTGGAGAAACAGCTGTGGCTCATGTCCCCATCTAGGAACTTTTATCTGCCAATGTGTTTTGAGGGTCAGTAATTTTGCAGGTGTTCACAATGTTCCATGGTCAGATGAATAGAAGAACATGCCAGATAGGGCACTAACAGCAAGAAACTTCCATCCAAATCTAGCTTGAATCAGTGAATTTAGTGGTGTTACTTACAGGAATATGGGGAGCTGCCTCACAAAAAGCACACACTAGAATAGGTGAGGACTAGTAAAAGCTACATCTCTGGAGTTCTCTGTACAGCTTTCAGATTGCTCCATGAAGTCTCCTCTCCCCAAAAATCATTTGCTGCTTTTAAAACTGGGGTGGAGGGGTCAGGGAATGGAGCTTGGAGTCTTTTCTCTTCTTTTCTTTTCCTTCTTTCTTTCTCTTTCTTCCTTCTTTCTTTCCTTCTTCCCTTCCTTCCTTCCTTTCTTCTTTTCTTCTTTCTTTGAGACAGGGTCTATGTATGTAGCTTGCCTTGAATGTCAATCAGGCTGACCTGGAACTTATAGAGATTCACCTGCCTCAGTTTCCCAAGTGCTAAAGGCATGTACCACCATACCAGGCAAACTGAGTCCTGCAACACACTTCTGACTTTAGCTTACTGAGTATTAAGAGCACTTTCCTATATCCAAGAGGGAATGTTTGAATGGGAAAACAGCTAGACAACTGCCTAAAATAATTTTCTAGGAGGGAGATGTTGTATGCAATACTTGCTTCCTGGGTTTTGGTGGTCCACAGAGTACACTTGGGAAATTGTGATAGCCCTAGTGCCAAGGCAGCTCCTTTTGTACTCCTGATGGTTCGTCCATTAGGAAAGAAAGAGGAGGTAGGTATTCACTCTGCCCTCTTTAATATATGGCTCTGTCCCACCTCTGCCTAGACTTACTGTTTTACTGACTGAGCTATAGTCATGGTGTCTGATTCTGGAACCAACTCTGCAAGGGCTCCAGTTCTTGTGCCCTGGGGCCAATACTAAGAAGGAAGGAGGCAATGATGCTGTTGTCATCCCTGCCTCCATTACTCATAGAGGATTTGCTGGTGTGGGAGAGGAGAGTGACCCATTGGTGTTTGTGTTCACTCACACTCCCTCCATGCAACCTTTTACAGCCCTATTGTCTTCACTTTTCCCCACTGAAGTCCTTGCTTCATTGCAGATCTCCAGTGTAGACCTCAGGCTATAGGACTTTATGTGCTGATAGCTAATAGCCTGTTCTCCTTTGTGATGTTTCAGAGACACCACATCAAACTCATTGACCCCTGAAGACACTGAAGATGTGCCCGTGGGGCAAGATGCTGAAATCTGCTTGTTGAAGTCAGGAGAGCTGATGTAAGTGGCAAGCTGCTGAGAGGGCCTCTTGTACCAGTGGAGAGGAGTCCCAGGGAATGGAGTCTGAAGAAGGAACACTTGTCCTATCAGAGCCAGAGCTGGCCCCACCCAGTGGAATGATGCAGATCTTTGAGGGCAACAGAGCGTTTTTCAGCCTAGATGTATGAGACTCAAACACTCAGATACCAGGCAATCAGTTGTAACCAAAGGACAGACATCAGGCCAAGTGAGTAGTGATTAAAGACACAAACACATTACAGGAGTAGATAAAGCAAAAGCAGGCTTTATTAAGAAAAGTTAACAAAAAGAAATTTTTTTAATACTTCACTTTTATTTTATTAGATGTTTTCTTTATTTACAATATCTCCTTTCCCAGGTTCTCCTCCAAAAGAAAAAAGAAA
>NW_022196906.1:117942111-117965263 GCF_008632895.1 Mastomys coucha | reverse complement strand
CTCAGTCCAATGGTTGGCTGTGAGCCTCTACTTCTGTATTAGTCGTGTACTGTCAGAGCCTCTCAGGAAACAGCTATCTTAGGCTCCTGTCATCCAGCACTTGTTGGCATCCACAATAGTGTCCAGATTTGATGACTGAATATGGGTAGGATTCCCAGTTGAAGCAGTCTCTGAATTGTCCTTTCTTTAGTCTCTGTTCCATAGTTAGCCTCTACAACTCCTTCCATGGGTATTTTGTTCCCCCTTTTAAGAAGGAATGAAGTAAAGACACGGACACATTACAGGAGTAGATAAAGAAAAAGCAGGCTTTCTTAAGAAAAGTTAACAAAAAGAAAATGAGAAGAATTCTAAGATAGGAAAAAACATTGAGCTGTTTTCTGGAGGCAGGACTTGTAGCAGGGTGAGGCAAAGACTGAGGTGACTTCTATTGATATGGGCTAATTCTCTGAGCATATCACAAGCCAAGCAAATTGAAGAATTGTGCATCCTGTATACTTTCCTCACCCAGCTGGGGATATAATTGTGTGTTCTTCACATGCTGCTTACCCAGGGGAGCAATCACGTTTTGAAGCTTCCCGCTCATCTTTGACTAGTTTTGCTAGCTGTTGGTGTTGGCTGTCTGTCGGCTGCAAGCTGTCTAGCTGTTGATTTTACAGGTGTTGCTGATCTCAGAGCTCCATGGAGTCTATTAGTAGCTCATTAAACTCCTCTCTTCATTTGTACTTGAATGTGGCCAGTTTGTAGGGCTTATTTCATTTTGTTTTGTTTTAGACAGTGCTTGGAATTGAACTCAATCTCATGAGACAGGCACTCTAACACTGAGCTACATCCCAACCCCACTGGCTTATAGTTTTACCATGGACTCTTGTACTTGTTTGTGGAGAGTTAACACCAACTCCTGTCACACCTACTAAGATGTGGCTGTGGTTTTTCTGTATTGCCACATAGCCAGGTCTTTGTCTACAGAGCTGGATGAGATTTCCTCGTGGGGTGTCTCCTTTCTTACTACATGGAAGATTCATGTTAGGAACTGCTCTTACCACAGTTTAGTGTGTTGGAGTTAGCTGAATTAGAACCAAGAATATGTGAAAGGGCAACAACCCCTTGTTTGGGCCTTTGTAGAAGTGGGAATAAGCAAGAGATGTATATATGTTCTTCAGTAGGGCTGTTGTGCAGTAGGAACCAGCTAGTGCTTTATGCATACCCCTTTGTGGAAGTGGGAGCCAGCCAGGTCATACAGACACTGGCTTTTCTCCCCAGAGCCCCGTCCTTCCTCTTATGTGGTCAGCTTGACTATCACATACCCAGCTGTAAGCTCTTGTTTTCTCCTTCCTAGGTATTTTAGGCCTGATGTCCATTTTAACTGCATCAGAGGCTTCAGCTTGTACTTTTTATTTTTAAAGCACAATTTACATATATTAAGCTTGTCCTTTAAAGTGTATAATGGTTAGATTTTTAATAAATAATGTAGTATAATTAAAAAAACATGACTAAGAAATCAGTCTGTCACTAAAATGTTCCCTGTGCTTCTTTATAATCTTCCTTCTCTGCCTCTATCCTTTTTTTTTTTTAATATTACTTTTTGTGTTGTCAATGGTAGCTTTTTGGTTTGTTTTATACACACACACATGGGTGTTTTACCTACATACTTATCTGTGTAAACCTGACTGGTGCCCACAGAAACCAGAAGAAGGCATCATCAGATCCCCTGGGATTAAAAATTAGACAGTTGTGAGCTACCATGTAGATGCTAGGAATAGAATCCTACTGAGCAGCCTCTCCAGCCCCATTTTATTATTTGGTGGTTGTTGTTTTTATTGTAAGAGCAATGAAGTTTTGTTGTAGAAAATAGAAATGATCAAACTATTTTGATCAATCTAAATACCAAACAAATAGTCCTTATTTGGGAGTAACACTGCAATGGGAATCAATACCTAGTAACCTGTGTGACAAATGAACGTTTTTAGAGAAACAAGAGGAAGACTCCTGTTTTGAATCCTTAGCTACCATGCTCCAGAACAAGGGTGGTATCAATCTACCATTAGACACACAGCTGTGCAGAGATATGTTCTGTTATATGCAATTGCAGGGGCTTTTGTGAAAGTTTGTAGTTCTAGAAGACTTCTGTGCTTGCTCATAAGAATGAGATTTTCTCCTTTAAAATCTGTTGCTTTTCAAAAAAGTTTTGGCTAAAAGTGACTCCAGTAGTTTTTTTATTATTATTATTATTATTATTATTATCATCATCATCATCATCATCATCATCATTATTATTATTATTATTATTATTATTTTAGTATAGTGCAGGCTTTTAGGGGAGAAAAACTTGCAAGGGGTGGAAGTCTCTGTAGGAATCAAAATTAGATCCGACCTTCTACTTATAAGATGGATCAAGTTTGGGCAGAAGAGGTTGGGGGAGGAGCACAACACTGGAAATGACTCTTTATTCTCACTGCTTTCACCATCTACTTTTATAGACATATATACTGGTAGTCTTTGACATGAATTTTCTAAGTTTTTCACTTACATTATTATTACTGGTTTATTTTAGTTTTTTAAGACAGGATCTCATGTAGTTTAGACCTAAAACTTGCTATGTAGACTGAGGTGATCTTGAACTACCATCCTACTGCCTCTGCCTCCAAATGTGGGTTATAGCCCCTAAAAGCAGTTTTTTGTTTGTTTGTTTGTTTTGTTTTTCAAGACAGGGTTTCTCTGTGTAGCCCTGGCTGTCCTGGAACTCACTCTGTAGACCAGGCTGGCCTCACACTCAGAAATCTGCCTGCCTCTGCTTCCCAAGTGCTGGGATTAAAGGTTTGCACCACCACTGCCCAGCTCTAAAAGCTTTCCATGTTTTGTAGCTTTACTATCACTTGGCACCATAGAGTTAGTTTTTCCAGTGATAGTTCCAGTGGCTGTACTGTCATTGCTGAGAAGAACCATTCACTCTTCTGCTAACATTTATTCATTACTACATCAAGCACACTAGGACACAGAGAAGACAAAAGACCCTTCTGGGGGCAGATTTTATGTTGTGCTGAGTAATGACAGACAGTGAATAAGGAAAATGCACAAACAAGAAAATAAAATGTGATGTTTGAAATATAAGAATGTAACCGAAGAGTAGGATTAGAGGAGAGAAGGATTTGCAGTTTCATGTAGACTACACTACAATGGTATGACTTGAAGTATGTGAAGAAGTTGCCAGAGAGAATAGTATTTCAGGCAGAAGGAACAGCCAGGACAAAGCCTTTAAAAAAAGATATTGCCTACTAAGTTAAAGGTGTTAGAAATAATTTCTGGAATGCAAAGAAAGAGAAAAAGACCACCACGCCAAATGAAGTGTCTGGACAAGGCAAACATTATTCTTGATGAAAAGGGTGTGCTTGAAAGAGCAAACACACAAGAGACAGGAAGTGTGTTTGGTATTTCTTATAATATAGGTGGAGACTCTGTCTTTTCCCTATTGGTTTAATTTGGTTGGCTAGTCTTACACAGCAAATAAAGGAAGAAGGAGAAAGAGGTCCCTGTTTGAAGAGAAAAGGGTCCCTGTTCCTGGCCATCAAATTTCTGGAATATAGATAGCAGTGAACCTTTGTGTAAACAAAGCAAGCATATTACTAGGAGAAGGTGAGTAAAAGTCTTAAGACTTATTTGCATAAAAGTCTTAAGATGGAGGAGATAAAAAGACTCAAAGACAGTGCCCTAAATAAAAGTTTTATAGTATTTGATAGAAAAGACACATATTTGATATTTCTTAACAAGAGTATGAAAAGGAACCAGTGTAAGTTGAAGCAGAGGATAAGGAAGACAGGATCCAAATGAGCAGAAGTTCATATCAATGTGGCCTTATTAGCCATTGTAAAGACTTGGGTTTTAATATGAGGGGAACAAGAATCCAAAAATCATATTTGGAGCTGAAGAGTTACTTGATTTACATTTGAAAAAGGGATTATGTTGGTTGGTTGTTGTATAAAGAAGACATGGTGCAGCCAGGGCAGAAACAGTGAGGCCTGTTTTGGGGGGAAAGTATCATAAGAATCCTGGAGAGATGACTCAGAAGTCAGGAGCATTGATGTCAGGGTTACTGCAATGGCCATGTGAGAAAACATGGTTATTCCCATTCTACAGACTTGGAAAATAAAACTCAAGACAATTGTGAAATCTGACCCACACTCTCTCAGGTTTGACCTTTCAACCTCTTGCACATAAATCTGCAAAGAGAGACTGTGGGAGGTATGTCTAATTAGGTGAAAGGAAGAGGCAGAACTTAAAGGGAGAAAGAGAGTGGCTGAGCTGTGGGGCAACCTCACAGGGGTTATAGGCATAAGGGACTCAGAGCAAATCAGGCTGCCCTGGCACCACAACCCCACCCCGACCCCACTCCCACCCCCCAGTTTCTGTGAGCTTTCAGCTCCATGTGGACAAGGCTGTCCTGTATCTTTCAGAGCCGTGATTCAGTGTCAGGAACTATGCCAGCTGTATGATAAGCACTCAAATGAAAGCTTTTGTCTGAGCTGAGCATCTCATAAACATGTTCATCAGAAATGCCCAGGCCTACCAAGAGTCTCAAATCTCCTGTTACCTCAGATAATCCATTAAACAGGTCTGTCTTTGAACTTTTATTTTAGGATCAAATTACCCCTCACAGTAGAGGAGATCACCAGCTTTGGGGAGGGCAACAGGGAGCTGTTTGTGAGGTCCAGTACCTACAGCCTGATTCCCATCACCGTGGCTGAGCCTGGCCTTACCATCAGCTGGGTCTTCTCTTCTGATCCCAAGAGCATCTCCTTCAGTGTGGTCTTCCAAGAGACAGAAGACACGCCACTCGACCAATGCAAGGTAGGCCACTCTCCCTACCAGTGTTCTTAGCGTGCTCCAGGTGCCTGGGCAGACCTTCCCCAGACCAGGCAAAGCACCTAAAGCTTGATTACCTTGGGGAAAGATAACCCAGAAGTCAAGTTCAGGAGAGCTGTCTTCACATGGCTGAAGGTTACTTCTGGGCCTCATGTGTTCGTTTGACCTTAGAACAGAGCTGTAGGTAAATCTCAGAGACATACAAGATACAGGATTCAGTTTAGTGATAACTTTCTCACAGAGCTCTATAGAGCAGGATTGGGATGCTTTGGGAGGTATGAGCTCCATCTCCAGTTATATTGAATGTTTCATACGTCACCTACAAGCAAAGGAAGCCCACTATGACTTGGGCACTTGAGCTTGATAAAACCCAGACTTATTCTAGGTATAAAATGTTGGCAGTGCAGGACTGCAGTTCTTAACCATATGGCTATCTATACACTAGAAACCCATGGAGAGCCTTTAAACCTTAATCCTTAGGCCAAAGCCCAAACTACTAAATCAGGTTATGCAGGCAACCTTCAGCAACTCCACTGAGCAGCCCAAATTGAGTAATTCAGAGTCACAAAAGAGCTGGATAGACAAAGGCAAAGGACAAGACTATGCTAACTAAAGCTTAGGGAGTGCAGGTTCACTGTGGGTTAAAGAAGAGGGATTTCCATGCCTAGCATCTTAGTTCCCACATTTGTAAAGCAGAGAGTAGAAATGCAAGTTGAATTTGAATCCTGAGAAAAAAGAGTGGTAAAACCTGTCAGACACATTGGGCTGGAGCAAAAAGTGAGCTATAGGCAGTTGATGTCCTACATAGTCAACTGGCAGAGGCTTTTTTGATCCACCTGGATAGAAATCAATTATGGGTAGGCAAGGGGCTCTTCCATGCTGATTTTCAGCAACTTTTCTTTCTCTGTGTTTAGCAACAGTAGGCAGATAAAGCAGCAGCAAGTGAAACTCTGTTCTGTCATAGTCCTCCTGCAGATCTCAGGTGCCAGGCCCTTATCTCTATAAGTGTCTTTGTGCTACAGGCTTCTCCCTTGCCCTGCTGTCTACCCATCAGTCATCGTGACTGATGGATCTTAGGGACCTGGTTCAGCCAGCCTTGTCTCAGACTTCCAAAGTGTCCTTCCTAGGTTTAATGGCCACCACTGTCCCTTCCCAAAGTGAACACAAGGGGGCATAGAAAGCCTATGTCTAGAATACTTAGCTGTTCCTCTGCCCTCCCAGGCCCAGTTCACCAGTCAGCTACAGAAGATACTATTTTCACTGCCTGTGGTTCCCTGAAAAGTCAGGAGCCTAGATAGCCTATCTCCTGGTCTACATCTCTAGTACCTATTCAGGGGACTTCTCACACGCCCTTGAACAGCCTAGGCCTTTCAGAAAATAGATGGTTGTACACAGGTCTTATAACAATATATAAGAACCTGGGTCCTTGGACAAGTAATAGTTGAGCTCTTACTGTATCCCAGATTCTGTAGAGTCTACTGGGGATAAAAGATACAGGATAACACCCAAATCTGTTCTTGAAGCATTCTAAGTATAAACAAAAAGAGAGAGACCTGAAAAAAATCAACACCTGTTATTCCAGGTAGGAATCACAATATGGGTAGGCAAGCATTGATTGTAGGTACACCTGGAAGGGAATACTGACCAGGGAAGGGGAAACCCCTGTGCCTACAGTAAAGGCCACACTGACTAAGACTGTCTCACTAGAAGTTCAGGGAGTTGGATAAAAATAGTCACTTCTGACGTCATTTGCTATGTTAGGAGCTCAAAGGAGCTGAGAGAGTAAGCACTTGATAGGCTATCAAATTAGAATACTGGTATCTCTTCCTGTCACATCTTCAGTTTTATTTGTTTCTCTTTGTTTATTATTAGGGGAAGGAGATACATTCATGGCATGTACATGGAGACCAGAGAATAACTTTATAGAATCAGTTCCCTTTTTTCACCTTTGTACACGGTTTCTAAGTTGTCAGACTTATAAGACAAGCTCTGTTACCTACTATCCACTTTGCTATCCCATATAACTTCAAGTCTAAGATTAGGCCTGTGCTTTAGCTGATACTCAGGTAGAAGACCTTGTCCCAATGGCGATAAAATTGACCATCCAGGAATTAACCCTATTCCACACACTGTATGTTCAGATTTGCCCTCTGGGGACAAATTTGTGATTCTGAAAGAATAAATAGGAAGCTAAGAATCAGACTTGGAAAGATAAAAATTGCATGGACCAGCTAGGACCAGACAAAAGAAGGGGCCATGGTGATACCATGTGAGAGGCCTTGGGTAGAGCCATGGCTGTATTTCCCAGAGGGAAATGAGCCCAGGAGCTTTATAGAGAGCCTGGATGCCAATATGGAAGAAGGACTCAGTGTCCTGTGAGTACTAAGGACAGCACTCAGGCCTACTTGAGGCATCTGGTCAAATGGACATAGAGTTAGCCCTGGCTTCTTGAAGCATGAAAGTTCTGTTTCTTCAGGTGGTAGAGCAGCTTGACACCAACAGTCAGGGATGTGTTCTAGAGTCACAGTTCATGACTCTAGAGGAAACTCATACCTAGCATCCCTCTATAGTGAGTAGAATAGGTGACAGCCCACCCTTGCTAGGGCCAGGTTCTAGTCCCAGCCCGATATAGCTATGACCTCATTCAGAGTGCTAGCTTGCCTAGAGGACTCACAGGAACCTCAGCTTCTGTGATACCTTCCCATTGCTCTCCCTGCCAGGTCCTCATTCCCACCACTCGATGTAATTCCCACAAGGAGAGAATCCGGGGCCAGCTGAAGGTCCGAACTCCTGGCATCTACTTGCTCATCTTTGACAACACCTTTTCCAGGTGGGTACCTCAGTTAGTCATAGCATCTCATGCATCCACCTGTATATGCATCATTGCCTCTATTCTCTAGCATTGAGATAGACACTCAGAATCAAGACTTAGTTGTCAAAGTTTTTTGTTAGTGATTCTGTAATTTAGTGATTCTGTAATTGTTCACTGCTCATGGTATATAAAGCAAGTCTGTCAGTTACTTTTCTGTTGCTGTGATAAAACACTACAATTAAAGGCAACTAAAAGAAGGAATTTTAGTTTCAGAGGCAGAATCCATAATGGCAGCAGGCAGCCAGGGCAGGAATCAGACAGATCATGTCTTTATTCAAATGCAGGAAACAAAGAGAACATACTGGAAACAGGGCAAGGCTATAAATTCTCAAAGGTCCCCTAGTAACATACTTCTTTCAGCAAAGCTTGACCTCCTAAAAGCTCCACAGCCTCCCCAAACATCGTCACCAGCCAGGCACCAACTGTTCTAATATGTAAGCCTATAAGGGACATTTTTCATTCATTTCCAGTAATAGGCCAACACTTACAGGGTCTTACCATATACCAGCCACTCACTTCTACCATACAGCTTCCTCCTCTTCTAGAGAGCTAAGGACTGGATGGTAGAATAGTGATGCTCTAAGTCACATGGCTAACGGAGGTGTCAGACCTGAACCAAGCACCTGGCTCTAAGCTAGCCTCATCTTAGTTGTGCTCACCTCTCTCAGGTTGATTCCTACTGCCACACCCGCCACAGAAGGACTTTGAGAAATCCAGGAAAAGCCAAGAGCACCTGAATATAAAAGAAAGAAATGAGACAAAAAAGGACAAACCCTCTTGGCCATGTTGTGTGTCACAGGAGCAGCCTTTGCCATCTTGAGCTCCCCAGTTGCTTCAGGCAGTACTGAGGCTCAGCTCAGTATGATCTCAGGAGTGGTCAGCATGAAACTATAAAAGGGAATGATAGCCAGGTAGCTAGAAAAGGGGACAAGACAGAGCACCCATATAAACAGCATCTGTCCTGTATACAAGTTGAGACATTTGTTCCTAAGGAGGGCTTCTGGTCTTCTAGATAACTTCTTCACTGGGACTGTCTCTTGAAACAGACCTGTCTTGCCTGTGACTATCTGCCTCCCTCATAGGCATTTGGCTTTCAGCAGAGTAACTTGATAGGATACTCTAGGCAAAAATTATTCCCATAACCTACCTCAGTTCCTCAGGCCTTGAACTCTCAGGCCTGTGCACAAGGTTGTCTACTACCCAAGAGGCTGGAAGCAACCTTCCCATTTGTCCTGTGTTGCCCTGGGTACTAGAATTCTCTGCCTGAGTATGCAGGACTTTCTGGAGTATGGCCAGCCTTTCCAGGAAGCTGTCTGTGGACTCACTTAGCAGTGAGGGGCAGGGTTAGGAAAGGGCCAGTGTCCATATAGCCCTGTTGTTCTTGCTGCAGCTCTAGTTAGCCATTGTCAGTGTCTTACTGAGCCTTGATCGCGGTACAGAGAGAGAAGTGGCAGGGCATCAATGCAGCCTCCCACAGGCTTCTGGGAAACTTGGGTGGCATAATACACTGGAGAATGCACTCTGCCCATAGCACATGAAGATTAGACCTGATACAAACATCTTGTACATTCTGGCCTCTGCTGAGACATCCCATGACACCTACTTCATCTCCCCATGCAGTCCGGACCACTCGTACCTCAGAGCAGCTAGACAAGTGAGGGCAGAGACTTGCAGCCACACTCTTCACTCAAGCCCCAAGAAGCCTGTAGTGAGAGTACTTGGACCTTCTGAAGAGAGGGAACTGTACTAGACTAGATGGGCAGATGATGGGATAGGGAAACAAGGAACACTAAAGTGGTCCATGAGTTGTGTCTAGTCCCCTTGGAGACTTTGGCTCCTATACCCAGCCAAGCACAGTCAGTGACATGAGGCCCCAAAAGAAGCTGCACTAAAAGTAACACCTTCATTCTCGATTTTTATTTCTTCAGATTTATCTCCAAAAAAGTATTTTACCACCTGACTGTTGACCGGCCTGTGATCTACGATGGAAGCGATTTCCCATAGCATCCGTACCTGAACTTTAATTAGCTCTTCATCATCCACAGGAAACACTACTACTCCTCACCTATCTCATTAAACATGTACACACACAATGTACACACACACACATACCTGCAAATTTTTAAATATTAAAAAATTAGAAGCAAAGGAAAGAAAGTCAGCTGTGCCCCAGCTCAGCAGTTCTGCAGCTTTGGCAGAGGCCTTGGGCTCCACAATGTACTTAGCTCCATGCAGCCATTACTCTCAAGTTCCAGAGCTCTTAAAAACAAGGTACAGGATTCAACCTTTTCACCCAAAGGGACACCATTATCCTCACTTGGAATCACAGTTGGTATTTTTCAGGCCAGAAGTGGTCTTAATGGTATATCTACTCTCAACTCTCAACAGCCAGGATTATAGGCCAAGGGCCACTGCCCTGGCCACTTTGTGAAGCCTTGGGTAGTCCTAGGAGAAAAACACTACAGGGCCATCATGTCAAAGATGCCCCATCCCTTAATTTCCCCATAAGCAGGGAATTCCACTTAGCAATTTTGGGGAGGCCTGAGTTTTGCTGTTCTCCTGAGCCTTTGTCTACTCAGGGGCTTTGTCTACTCAGCAAGGCCACTCAGCAGATCTAAATAATGCCCCCCTCTCCCCCCACCCCACCCACACACTCTCAGGAACCAACCAGAGGGTCTAGGAAAAGCAACTACTACATGAAGGCTTCAGCTCTGCATATGGACAGCAGGAGTACAAATATAAGCTAAGTTCCCTTCAGTGGTACCAAAGTTCATGTGTCAGCCTATAGCCCATCTTTGATATAAACTAGAATTTCTGCCTCAGCAGTAGACAATTGTTTACTAATGAGCAGAGCCAGGGTAAAGAACTACTTTCAGTACCTGAAATCTTTCTATTAAAAGTCTTTGGTAACTTAAGAAGCGACATAGTTGAAGAACAGGACATAACTTCCATTTGCCCTCCATCTCCCAGTCACTCCCTCCCCATTTGCCTACTTCCTACTAGTCAGCTCACCTCAGACACTGCTGAAAGTTTGCTGTTTCCTTTTCTAGGACAGGCAAATAGGTAGCTTAGATAGCTTCCTGTTCTCTGTGGCTCTTTTTTACTCCTACCACCAAGAATTTACCCTGGATGGCAACTTTGTTCAGTGTGAGGCCAGCATGTTCAACTGAGCCTTTGAAGACTACCCTAGGTCCTTGTGGTTCTGTATGTGACCTGAGATTGCTGAAGGCCAAATCCTCTTACCTTTGAACCCTTCTACCCTCTTGCAAATGGAATGCTGAAGCCAGCTTGTTCACTAGGCCAACAGCATCCAGTACCAAATAGGATCTTATTATTATTGTGTGGCTTTTTCAGGGCATATTCGAGACACTGGCCAAACTCATGGCCTTCTGCTGGTAACTTGGTCACTGCCACCATCTTCATCAAGAGCCATCATTCACTGAGTTGCTGCTGTGTTAGTGGCCTGGGAGGGGCCTGAGACCTTACATTTGAGTTCATCCTGAACTCTTTCACTCATCAGGAGGCCCATGTGGTTCTTGTGAAGCTGAGACCTGAGGTGAGAGGCTCCAGTGCTGACTGCATAGTACTCCACTAGACATGTACCAACTCTGTTTTTAATAGTATATTTTTGTGCTAAATGGGCTTTGTACTGTACATGCTGAGCATTAGGTTACTAGAGGACATTTGGCCCTGTTTAAGTGTGCCTTTCATACATAGCTTTATTGTTTTAAGTAGTTCCCAAGTTTACTGGGGTTTAGTCATTGGAGTAAATTTTTGAAAAATGCAATTGACAACTGAAGAATCACTAAGGAAAATGGTGTCCCAGCTGGACTTAATTACACTAAAGATCATAAGGAAACATCCTTGAGATCTGGGTGATTCTTTTCCTAAGGGTAGCCTCTCTTCTAATGACACAGCCTTTTCATAACAGTCTTGTCAGTAGTGTTGCCAGCTGCCTGTTCGCCAGTACCACTGAAGCACTACTAGACCTCACCCAAGAAATAAACTAGCCACCCAGACACGGGCATGTGTCTGAATCAGAGTGGCCCTCCATGTCTAAATGGACTTTGAGAGTATTGCTGACAGAAGCACCCAGGATTCTAGCTAGTCCTAGACCAAGAGCAGGTAAAGGAATTCTCAAACAGGAATCTGGAACGGAAAATCTCCATGTGGTTTTGGAAGTAGAAATGAAGAGCCATATATAAATAAAAATGTTACTTCTGAACAATTTCAATTGTCCCCCCCAGGTAATCAAGCCACTCCTGGCCCAAAGAGAAGGAAATCGTGTAGATATGGTTTGATGTTCATAGGGTTTTGTTTTTAAACTCAGACTTGATGTTTCAACCTGTGAGAATTCTTTAACCTGAGAACAAACATTCTTGGCTCACAGGTTTTGGAAAAGAAGGCAGAGAGACATCTCTGGAGAGACATTTTTGACTCCTCAGATCCAGGGAGTGCAATACAAAGACTGTTGAGTGCTGCTTACATTTACAAAAGCGAACACTACTTGGTAGAATCTTAGCACAATTTCCTCGTCTCATTTAATTTCCTCTAAGGAAGCAAGAAAGTTAATTCATAATTTCCTTTTCCCCCTCAAGCACTTTTTAAATTTCCAGAGACCTCTCTGATCAAGGGGCATTTTTAGAGCCTTTTTGATGTGTGTTTAATCTCAATGTTCTTTTGGTGACTGCAGTGACACTGAGCCTCCATGGGAAGGCTTAACAGTTAGAGTGCACTTTAACTCATTAATCCTCACTTCATGTGGCCTTATAAGATAATGGGACAAGGAACCCATTTCATTCTTACCTGCCAAAGAGTTATATAGAAGCACATCAAACACCAGCACTTCATCTGCACAAAGGGATGAGACTTTGGCATCCCCAAGTATACTTCTTTAATAGTGTGTGCTATGCCATTTGGAAATATTTTTTAACCTCAGGTTTTAAATAAAGCAAATACTGTGGCATTTGGAGTAGCACTGTCTTTTATTCCTCTCACAAAAATAAGTTGTAAAATGAGCAACAGAGCTACCCAGCAGGAAGCAGAACATCTCACAGGGGCCTGCAGATAAGAGTGTGACAGATAGATCCTGGCAAACTTCCTGGTCCTCTCTGAGGTACTGCGACCTGCCCAAGCCTGTGATTCCTTCCACCTACCATCCTCTGCCATTCATAAGGCTCCAGACTTTATCTCTCATGGCATCAGAGTGCTCAAACTTTTCAACCTGCCAAAATAAAGTTTAAAAAAAAAAAATCCCAGCACTTGAGAGGCAGAGGCAGGTGGATTTCTGAGTTCGAGGCCAGCCTGGTCTACCAAGTGAGTTGTTCCAGGACAGCCAGGACTACAAAGAGAAACCCTGTCTCAAAAAACCAAAAAAAAAAAAAACCCACAAAAAGTCACACACGGTTCAAGCTCATTGTCAGTAAGCATGTGGCATTAATGCTTTGCTTAAAGAGAGCAGCACTCCAGCCGCAGTGTGTGCTGCATTTGCTCAGCAGCCAGGAGGCTGGAGACAAGCCCAGAGAGCTAGAGCTGCTCACTCCCACACTGTTCCTAAATTGGTGCTCATTTGAGATGACCAAGGATGCCATCCCTTGAGTATCGCATGCCTAAAGAACACCCCCCTCCCCAGCACATGTCCTGTTCCCTTCCTCCAATCTTCCCCTTGTCTAGATTTTCTTGTGCTTGCTGCTTGGATTACTCACATTTCCTATAACTCTTAAGCTCTCCCTTGAGGGTAAGGAACTCTTGTCATCTTCATCATTATCATCCCCCACTGTGTGAAACAATAAGTCAGAACAAAAGGACTAAAAGAAACACTGTACCAGTAAAGATCCTAGTCAGTTGGTGCATGTCTATGTGTACATGTGGAGGCCAGAGGTTGATATCAGGTGTCTTTCTTCAGTGATCACCACCCTTACCCTTTTTTAATACTCTGTTTTTCTTGTATGTATGTATGTGTACCACATGTGTGTTTGGTGCCCATGGAAGCCAGAAGAGGTATGCCGGATCCCTTAGAACTTGGGTTACAGACAATTGCAACCACCATATGGGTGCTAGGATTTGAACCTGGATCATCTGAAAGTAGCCAGAATCAAGGGTTCTCTGGTCCTTTACCTTAATTTTTGAAACAGGTTCTCTCACTGAATCCAGAGCTAAGCATCCCCTAGACCTCCAAGAACTTCTTAACACTAAGTGCAATTATTTCATTAGATATTGTACAAAGCCTGTGTTTCCTATAGTGTTCTCAAACTCCCCATCACAAACCACAGGGGGAAAGCTTGGAATTGTTTTCTAATTAATGTGTACTTACTTACTTCAACACCCACTAAGCCTCTGTCATAGAGTCTTTTATGTCAGTAATTCTTCACAAGCATATAGATTAAGCAAGTATATTGAAGGTTCACCCTGCTTCTTTCTCTGCCCCTCCCCTTCAGCACCATTATGATTCTGGGACAAAAATGTTAGAACTACATCAAATGAGCACTCAAGAGCAAACAAAATGCTACCTGTGTGGTGCAGTGGCTGTATAGGTATGTGTTGTAGTTTGAATGTGTAATACTATGACTATATAGGTGTGTGTTGTAGTCTGAATGTGTAATGTAGTGGATATTTGTATTGTGGCTGTGTGGATATTTGTTGTGGTCTGAATGAGAATGGCCCTCACAGAGTCTTATGTTTAAATGCTTGCTCTGCAGTGGGTGGACTGCTTAATAAGGATTAGGGAGTGTGGCCTTGATAGAGGAAGTGTGTCATTGAGGGTGGGTTTTGATGTTTCAAAAGCCCACACCAGGCCCAGTCTCACTCTACTGCTTACCTATGGATCATGCATACGTGTTTCAGCTCCATGCTTGCCTACCTTCATGCTCCCCACAATGATGATCATGAACTAACTCTCTGAAGCTGCAAGTAACTCTCCCAATTAAATGCTTTTTCCTATAAGTTACCTTGGTCGTGGTGTTTCTTCACAATAATAGAACAGTAACTAAGACAGTATAGCTTATACTTCTTGCTCATTCATCCAAGTTCCTCAAAAGGGCAGATATCTGGATCTCCCAGAAATGACAGGCAATGATTCAGATGGCTCTGACCTTATACTGACCTTGGTTTTGGAAGCTGTGCCTGTCATATTTGGGGCTCACTTATCACTTTCTGCTGAACTACCTGCTGACCTTCCCAGAAATGCTCACTTTGTGTCTTAATATGTATGTGAAAGATGAATGTAGGCAGAGAGAAAAAGAACTTGATTGGCTTGGTGGCGTAAAAGTTTACCAGTCTTACCTTTTACAATTACTTTATTTCTATCTAATCTTAAACTGTTCACAATTATAATATTGAGAAATGGTAAAACAAATAGCAAATGATGAATATTTGTAAATATATATTACACAACACATTTTAAAGATATGCAATGATTTTTCCAATGTGAGAAATTTATCAAGTAATTAAAAACATAGGTGGAAGGTAAATATAACATAGTTTTCTTTTTTCATTTTATTTTCATTTCATGTGCATTGCTGTTTTGCCTGTATGTCTGTGTAAGACTATCAGATCCTGTAGAACTGGAGTTAAATACCGTTTTGAGCTGCCATGTAGGTGTTTGGAATTGAACCCTGGTCCTCCTGGAAGAGCAGTCAGTGTTCTCAACCACTGAGCCATCTCTCCAACTCTTTGTCTGTTTACTTGGTTGGTTGGTCGGTCTGTCGATTGATTGGTTTTTGTGATAAGGTTTCTCTGTGTAACCAGCCCTGGCCGTCCTGGACTCGATTTTTAGTCCAAGCTGGCCTTGAACTCACAGAGATCATCCTGCCTTTGCCTCCTAAGTGCAGGTATTAAAGGTTTACACTACCATGCCCAACCTACCAATTCTTCTTAATCTAAAATTAAAGGGTTGTAAACTGTTGGGACTACAGAGTAAGGAAAGGGGAGGTAGCAGGGAGGCAGATGCCCTCTGGGAGCCTCAGAAGGAAAGGACATGTCACTGCTAAGGAGAAGATGGGAGAACCTGCATCAAGTGTCTCTTGCCTGAGGAAGTCCCAAAGGCTAAGTTCCCACCATCCAAACATATTCTCCAGCTTAATTCTGTGAAGGCCATTTTCACCACATCAGGAAACAGGTTTGGACATGGCATCTTCTGCTTAACACAGAAGTGGACTGGGAGCAAGACTCCAGGCAGTGTGATGTGGTCAGTTGTACATGGCCTGACCAACCTGTCAAACAGATGGCTCCAAACTAGGAACAGTGGTTCTTTCTCCCTGGCTCAAAGGAGACCAAGGAAATCAATTAGAATGGCATTCAACCTCATAATGTTTGAGTGTATTCTAAATTTAAAAAAAAAAATCTGTAGGTAATGAGACATACAAACACAGTCTTCTCACCAGTAGGACTATAGAGAATAAATCCTGAGGTGAATGTCAATACACCTTTTTTTGGGGGGGGAGGGGAGACAGGGGTGGTGAAAGGGGACTATGGTGGCAGCCAGTGTTCTGTCACCTCTGGAGAGAAGTTGCACCAGATCTGAAGAAACAGAAATTTGGAGCACTGAAGAAACTCAGTGGCTCCAAAACCCAGCTGCACTGATGATCAGCATGTGCAAGACTGGGGTATCCTCACTGCTGCTCAAGTATTCTCCTCAGAACTGCAGTTACTATAACCAAAAACCAGCTGGTGCCCTTCTGGAGTGATCAGTTTTGGAAACTTTGGCAGATTCTGACCGAGCATGATAAAGTTGTTTAGGCTCATCCCAGATGGATTGTTTTGGTTTTCCTGCCCCCCTACCCCCAGTTGTCTTAGTATTTGCTGTCTCTTTAGACTATGTTGTGTCTATATAGCTCATTATTTCAAAAAAGAAAAAAAAAAAAAAAGATCATATGCCCTGTGAGAAATTCTCTCAGAGGGAGAGAGCCCCTGAAGTTGTCTCCAGTAGCATAGAAGAAAGCTTCAAGCTACCCTCTCTCCTTGTGAATGAAACCCACTGGGCCTGGCTAATGCATCCCAGGTTCTTCAGGGTCTTCACCAGATCCCTGCGGAATCTCTCACCCACGAAAACATAGAGAACCGGGTTCAGACAACTGTGGAAGAATGCAATAGTCTGAGTAATCTGGAAGCAGATGTCAATATTGGTAGAAATAGTGCAGTTGGAGATGAACATGGTGTAGGCATCAACAGCCTGCACTACAAGAATGCAATTGTAGGGGAACTGGGACATAATGAAGACAGTGAGAACAGTGATGGTCACCTTGAGGGCCTTGTGCTTGGATGACTTCTTGGCCTGTACCAAAGTATGAATGATGATGGTGTAGCAGAAGGCCATGACCATGAAGGGGAGGAAAAACCCCAATGTGACCTTCAGGATCAAGACAGCTGACTTTAGCTTGGCATTCTTATCCTTAGGGTAGACCATGGTACATATGGCAATGCCAGATTCCCCACTGATTTGACTATACAGGATCTCTGGGGTGCAGAGCACAGCTGCCATCACCCAGATAGTAATGCAGACCATCTTGCTATACAGCAGCCGTTTCTGCCTCCAGACCTGAGCCTTCATGGCCTGTACAATGGCAATGTATCTGTCCACACTGATACACATGATGAGAAGCACACAGCTATAGAAGTTCATCTTGTACATGCTGTTCACAACCTTGCACATGAAGGTCTGGAACATCCACTGACCACCAGCAGCAATGGCCCAGAAGGGAAGAGTGGCAAGAAAGAGCAGATCAGCAATGGCCAAATTCAAAAGGAACATGTCAGTCATGGTCTTCACTCTTGTGCAATACCAGTAGACAAGGATGACCAGGCTGTTACCCAGGGTGCCCACCATGAACACAAGCCAGTATAGAGGTGGAAGGAAATGGCTCGCAAACTGCCTGACGTTGTTTTTCTTACAGAAGAAGCTGCTGAAGTTCAAATTCATGTAGTCATCTGTAGAAGCAGTGGAGTCATAGCTGTAGTCATCAAACATGCCAGGAATAAGGCTCTGGAAGGAATATGGATAGCATTCAGTCAAGGATAACTTTTGAGTGATCAGGTCTGATGGTAGATAGGATAACCTGACCCAAAACCAAAGCTCTATGATAAAACAAGAGGAGCATATGTGTTGGTAGGAGGACTATGCTATGATATAGTTTGGCTTGAGCATGTAAAATTTATAAAGTACTGGTCACCTAGTGTCATGATTTGAGGTGGGGCCTACTGTTGGTTATGTAATGGTACACTACAATAGAAGGCATTAATGAGTTTTCTTGGGATCCCAGTTCTTACAATAACCTGTTGTCATAAAAGAGGGGGAGCCTGGCCCTCAAATCTCTCTGACTTCCTATCTTGCCATATGACTGCATATTTCTTCTTTTTTGTTGTTTTCTGCCATACTGTGATATAGCTAGGAGACCTGTACCAGAGGTTGACCAGATGAGGCTGCCTAATCTTAGACCTTCATCCTCCCAAACTGTAAACCAAAGAAGTTTCTTTACATATTACCCTAAGTAAGATGCTTGGTTAAAACAATAGAAATTGATCAATGAAAGAAACATTTATTTAGTAAAGGTTAACTATCCATTTATAAGTGGTTACTATGCTATCTGCTAAAGATACCAGGTAACCAAGTCTGATTTCTACTTTCATAGAACTTAACTTATTCATAAAGGATACAGAGAAGCAAATGAACACTCACAGTGTGGATGACAAGTACTCTGATATGATAGGAAAGAGAGCTTTAGGACCACAATGGACATTTACTTGAACTGTGTGAGTGACTATGACATGTGATAGTCCTTTCCCCCAAGTATTCAACATCTGCAAATATAAAAATGTCAGCAGAAGCCCCTTAATCTAATGGAATCACAGCACCTCCAAGTTTCCTGAGAGCTCCACAAGAATAAACACTCATCTACACAGACAGTTGCATATACACATGGTGACACTCTCAATTACACACATAAATGTGAGCGCTGTAGAGGTTCCAAGGACTCTTGTTTTAACAAAAGCATTAAATTTTTCAAGACAGTAAACATTAAGTCAAGTATAAACATTCTTAAACACCTGAATCCCATGTGATTACAACTGTCACACACTCAGGGAACTGGTTCTGACTGGTACATACAGTCACATACATGGGGCACACATGCATTCCATACTCTCATATGCCTAAGCATGCCTACCCTCCTGCTCACATGCTCATCTACACATTCATGCACACAAACACACATGCATAAACACATCTATACATATATGCTAATGTGTCATTGTACTTCCTGTGGGCAATGTGCCATTGTATTTCTTGTGGGTGCCACTGCTAGAGAAGGGGATGGATAAAACCTGGGTGGGTAGATAGCTGGTGGAGGGTGCCAGCTCCAGAGCAAGGTAACTGTTGAATTATTGAAGCCTCCATCCCACATCCACATGAGCTCACCTCCTACTATCTCATCTTTGGGACTTCCATTAGACTTTATAATTTCACAGAGACTCTTAGTCACCGGTGTCTTGCCCTGGGGCACATTCTCTGCATTTCTTTTGTGAGAGGACAATCTCACAGTATTTCTTTTCCTTGATACAAGTGCAATAATTTTTAAGTTGTCTGTACTTGAACTAGACAATCTCTGTGAGGTTTTTTGTTTTGTTTTAAGTAGTTAATATTAGTAAATATATAAAGGTAATTGGTTAGTTTATGTGCACACATATTGGTATTAAATAATAAAATTCCACCACTTTTCATTAGCTGTGCTATATAATCCCCATATGCTTCTGATGGCCAACGGCCAACCAGCCTTTCCCAACCCCTGCAGTTGTTAAATACTGAAGAATCTGCATATTGCATTTTCATCTTTGAAAATTACAATTATCCAAAGCAGATTCATCTCTGGAAAGAGTTCCATAAAACTTTTTTTTAATTTAATTGCATATTGGCACAATAAAAGGCTCTTGAGATGTCCTTAAATTTTTTTCCTTAGTGTAACCCTCCTGGTTTGAGACCTGCCTCTGAGAGCCACACCTCTCTGCCCATCTCCTGCTATTCGCCACGCCTCCAACTGGGTTCTAGTTACATTCGAAAGCTCCACCCCCACAGTGTAACAAGGAAGTCGCTGATTGGACTATCACATGGACGTATTGTGGGGAGAGTGGTTTATGCCCCAGGTATTTTACCTGTTGAGGGAACAAAGGGGATTCATTAAATTCAATATGGCTGAACAGTAAACTCTGCTGTCTAATTTTTACCCTTGCACGCGTAAGTAGGTATTTCTGTGGCCACTCTCTCATATCTCCTTCTATCTTTTCCTATCTATTTCTAACTTCATATTCCAGGTAACCTACTGTTTTTACGTTGCTGCTGGACAGCGACACCTTAGCAATGTTTCCTTTACTTATTTGAGTATGGAGTATTATCTCTGTATGTGTGTATGGACACACATGTACATATGTATGTGTGGTTCTTATTAAATAGATACCAGAACATACTGGACGAGCTGATAAAAAGTAGTACATAGTATAGGAGGCTGATGCCTCCAGAATTCTGAAGCTGGTAGGAAATAGCATCCTGGAATGGCTCTTAAGAGCTCACTATTGTGAAAAACTGAACAAAACTCCTCTCTCTGTTTTAAATATATTGGTCACCAGGCCTGAGACACAAATTCTTAATTTAAATTAAAACTTCTCTCTATCCATACTATCATCTGAAAGCCCAGCATCAGAAGGAACAATCTCTGGTGCCCAAAAAGTCCTGCCAACATTGGACATGGGACCAGGTGAAAAGTCTCAGCTCCCTGGGAAAGCCAAGCTGAAAGATGAGGGGCCTGAGTAGACTTTGAAAGAAAAGCTTCGGGAATGGAAAATTAGTCTATGAGGGCACCTAGGCCCAGAACCAGGATGGTGGAAGACTTACAGGTGGGAAGAAAACATTTTGGAGGGATGTCAGTTAAGCTATGAAGATGATCAAGGATAATTAGCAGTCCACATAGAGATGAAGTGAAACTGCTTTTGTAGAGTTTGGTTATTCAAGGTTTTGGGGGAATTAGTTTTCTTACTGTTTTGTTTGTTTTTAGTATTTTCAAAATAGTTTTAATAGACTCTTAAATTATGCCAAGGTCTGAAAGCAAATAGCAAGCCCCTCCACATAAGCCATAGGGGAGGACATTTCTCAAAGGCACACACATTCACAAATGTAATTATCCCAGGACAGATTCAGATTTTTAATGGCAGTGTGAGTAAGGAGTCAAGAGAAGGAGGAAGGAAGGGAGGGAGGGAGGAAGGAAGGAAGGGAGGGAGGGAGGGAGGAAGGAAGGAAGGAAGGAAGGAAGGGAGGGAGGGAGGAAGGAAGAGGAAAAGTACATAAGAAAAGGGTCAGTTCAAGATGTGGTCTGGTCTCTGATGAGAAGCATGAGGAGCAAGTGGATGTCCTGAAGGACCCATGAGGTTGAGTAAGATAGGAAAGGTGGATCCCTGCACAAACACAGAGAAACCTGAATGCCTTCTGCAGGAGGCTGGAATACAAAGAATGACAAACATCCTAGGTCTCAGCATGCCTGAAGAGGAGAATAGAGAGTCAGGTTTTTTTGTTGGACTAGGATTACTGGCCCCAGTGCCTGCTGGAGAGATGGCTTGGTGATTAAAATACCTACATCCTTCATTTGTTCTCTGATTTGCTTCAGACCTAGAACCCTCCATCACTTCTCCCAGTATCAGCTTGCTGGTCAGTAACAGGGGCTGGCAGCATATGCAGCACCTGGCTTCTGTGGTCCATCAGGACTTCTCTGACCATGGAGGGTCATCACTGTTGGGAGCCACACCTTTTATTTAGGCTGCCTTTTCATGTTTAGCTATTTTCCAAAATCGCAAATGAGAAACCAAGAGACAGACATCTCAGAAGAAGCCTGCTCAGCATTGGTCTCTCAGCCTCAGAGGCCAAGAGCCAAATTCTACTGCAGAGAAAATCAAGGTTGCCTCCTCACCTTACTAGGATCAAATTAACAGTATGTAAAATCATATAAATATTCCTAGACAATACTACCATAATGGAGTGACATAAATAATTTTATTGACAACCTAATTCAGCCACCACATTCTGTAGGTCTTAGAAACCTACACAGTACTTTGAAGGAAAAGCTGTTCCCTCCACTGAAGTAGCTTAGTTTCCATTATCTACACGTAAAACATATTTTCCTTTTTACAGAAGTAAAATGAAAGCCTTCAACTATTGTGAGGTGCTTAGATTTTATTCTAAAATTAATTCATCCTATTTTTAATTACATTTTGTGTTAAAAAAAAAAAAAAAAGACTCCAGACAATGATTTGACCTGCTAAACTTGGTTCAGTTCTTAGCCTCTGGGGAAAATACCGCTATCAGCTTTTGAAAGAGCTGTGTGGTTATGACAAAAAGGCAAGTATTTCTCCACCACAGGGCTTTTATTAACAAAACAAGTGGGTTCTCTCTTTCCTTTGTGCAAGCATCAGAAAATATATGGGACAAAGCCTATTCCAGTCAAAGAGCACAAAACTCCTCTGCTATTAATAAAATTTAAATCTTAAGTTTTCTATATTCACAGCATGTCCCTCCCAATGCTGACTTTGTAGATATAGCCAGAAACATCCTGTATACTGATGGGCTCTGCTGACAGAGCACTTATCCTCGAGAACCACAAAGAAAATCCATCCCCACAGTAGATTCCTTTCCATAGCCCCATGCAAGAAGACCCAGGGAGTGAGAGTAAGTGTTCTGAGGCACCTGACATCATGACTGTGACATCACGACTATACTCACAGTGAGTTCTGTGGGTGTCATGGTCCGTCAAACGCCAATCAGCTTCTAGAAAGAAAGGGCAAAAATCAGAAAGAAGAAAAATTTACAGATGCACTCTGGGAACCAAACACCAAAGGTGGAGATTCAACATTAAACTTGCTTGTGTTTGTGATAAAAGTCACAAGAAAGCATTAAAATGAGCCAGTCCACACACCCAGAGGAAGCTCCACTCCCAGGAGGTCTAACACAACCAGGATCAGAGGTGAGGAGGACACAACACCTGTCCCAACACTAGGAGTAACTGGGACCAGCAGGACCCAGGCACATAGGAACTCCTCCATCCCAGTGGCACTGGTTCCTTCCAGTCTCTCTGAGCCGCTGTCCTGAGCAGACCTTGGGCACAAACTCTGCAGCCAGTTCCACAACACCCAGAGGAAGCTCCACTCCCAGGTGCTCTAACATACCCAGGATCACAGGATCCCAGAATGACAGGATCACAGAGACAGCTTGATTCTGAGGAGTTCTGACACAACCAGGATCACAGGAAGGCCAGGCTCCAGTCAGATTTAGCAAGGGCAGGTAGCACTAAAGATAACCAGATGGCAGGGGGCAAGCTTAAGAAAATAAGCAATACAAACCAAGGTTACTTGGCATCATCAGAACCTAATTCTCCCACCATAGCAAGTCCTGGA
>NW_022196906.1:117938819-117941062 GCF_008632895.1 Mastomys coucha | reverse complement strand
TGTCATACAGACCCTTCAAGAACACAAATGCCAGCCCAGGCTACTATACCCAGCAAAACTCTCAATTATCATGATGGAGAAAACAAGATATTCTATGACAAAATGAAATTTACACAATATCTTTCCACAAATCCAGCCCTACAAAGAATAATAGAGGGAAAACAGCAACACAAGGAGCAAAACTATCCCCTAGAAGAAGAAAGTAATCTTTCAACAAACCCACACAAACCTAATTCCACCTCTTACAACAAAAACAACAGGAAGTAACAATTATTTTTTCTTAGTATCTTAGTATGAAAATTAATATTACCAACATATCCTAATTGATTGAAATCCAAAAATATGAGGACTTAGAAATTTGTTGATTGTCATCCAATGGTCTCTCTAATTTGGTAACTGGAGGAATAAGTCCAATATTGTACAATCCATATTCACTTTCTGCTTGTTTGTACCTGACAGTGTCTTGCTGTGTACCACATAATGGTCTTGAAATCTTGCTTCTCCTATCTCAGCCTCTCTATTAGTAGGATTGTTTATTTTATAGTTTTACACATTACTATGTTTTTAAGAACAGCTTACATATCTCAAAAGTATTTATACAGCCAAAAGAAGCATAGACAATTAACTTGGAAGGTGGCTTGTAAGAGGATAACAAAGAGTGAGACTGAATGCTTTGCTTGAGGTTTGTAACTATTGTATCAAGTTTGAAGAAGAGGACTTTATAAATTACTCTTTCTCTGAGATGGTTTTCCAAATTATCACAGCCAATGAACCACATTCTTACCCACACCTAATGTCTGTGCCAACCTCCAAGCAGAACTATTGTTCATTGAAACAGTTAGTGACTGACTTTATGGATAGACTATCTTACTACACTCACTATTTCTTAAATGAATGTAACCTGTTCTCTGTGGGCTGAGAATAAAGACACTCACTCAACTTAAATAGCTTTGACCATAGCAGGAAGTCCGTATCCAAAAAATCATGCCTACAATTTATCCCTTGGCACAGCAGAACTGTCAACTCTCAGCTTAGCTACATTGGAGGTAACATCCTTTGGTGATGTGAGGGTCATTGAAGTACAGCCTTATTACAATGAAATCCAATATCTAAAAATTATTCTTATTTTGGGCTTGTACCACAGTAAGAGACAAGATTTTAAGCTCTACTAAATACAAAACAAAACAAACAAACAAACAAAAAGACTTTATATATTTATGTTCATTTAAAAAATACTAGTAGGGTGTATTATTTTAAAATATACAGTTAATATGTTTGGAGTTATTTAAAATTTATATTGAAAAAAACGTATGTATTTTCAGTATTGCTGTAGATAAGCATCTACATAAGACTGTTAAATTGATTGTTGTTTTATATCAAAAAATTTTATAATACTCATTTTTATTGATATAATTTATAAATTCTAAAGAATATGACAAAAAAGGTATGGTAGGTATTTAAGGGGGCTCTCTGGGAGGAGCTGGGGTGCAAAAGGGAAATGAGAATGTGATTTAATTCCATTTACTTAAAATATGTTTTTAAATGTTAACAAATTCAGATAAATTGAAATTATGTATCTTTTCTCATCACAATGCAATAAAACTTAAATCAATAAAAAAAATTAAAAACAAAAAAGAAAGCATAAAATGCATGTTCCTTTTCAGACTATGGCAGCATATCAGAATATTACTGAAAATATAGGATAAAAGCAATAGTTCCTGAGTTACTGCTTTCTCCTTTACTATAATAGATACAGGGTTTAGTGCTTAATTTCTTTTAACTTAGGTATTTCACATAATTTGCATCTGTGAGTGATGAACCACGGGACTTCTTAGGTAGTCTCCAGCCCATCCTTCTGGTACAACTTCTGTAAGGTCTGAGAATGACTCCTTCTCTCTCCACCTCTACTTTATTATATTGCCTGGGCATAAGCTAGCAATACCAGGTCAGAGCTCCCTTAAGAAGGTACCCAGCCTGGAAGAGAAACCCAGAGCTAGAATCCTTTGAAGAGGGCTCTGTGCCTGGCCAGTGCCTCCACCCCAACCCACAGTCAGCACTATACATCTTGGTGCCAGAAGCCCTGATCCCTGAATCCAGTGTGTTCTGCTTCCTCCTTTCCTGTGGCTTTCCTTTCCACCCTGCCTGACTTCATGACACAGAATGAGGTACAACCATTTTTAAAAAGTTTATCAGATTGGGACCCCGTGTGTGTGTGTGTGTGTGTGTGTGTGTGTGTGTGTGTG
>NW_022196906.1:117924750-117938668 GCF_008632895.1 Mastomys coucha | reverse complement strand
TCTCTCTCTCTCTCTCTCTCACACACACACACACACACACATACATATTTGTACCAGATATGTGCATACTGCCAGAAGAGGCCACAAGAGGGCATCAGATCCCTTGTTTTGGAATTGAACCCAGATACTCTTAAAGAGCAACCACCAATACTTTTAACTGCTGAGCCATCTCTCTAACACCTACCTTGTTTCTTTGCTTTGCTTTTTTTCTTTTTTTCTTTTCTGTTTTGTTTTGTTATGGAAGGACCTCTCACTCAGAGATAAGCCAGTCAATATCTCTTCAGAGCTGAGCTTATAGACATCACCACTATACTTGGCTTCTATGGTGCTGCAGATCCAAATGAGTCCTCATGTTTCTACAGCAAGTACTTTAACAGCTGAGACATCTCCCAGCCTGCTGGAGAACAGTTTGGCAATTTTCTAAAAAGGCAAATATATGCTTACCATACGGCCAACTATCCTACTCATAAGTAATTACCTAAGGAAAAAATGCAGCCATATGTCCCACAACAACTTGTACATGACTCTTCACACGAGCATTTTTGGTGATAGCCAAATTGTATATTTAGTAATGAATGGAAAAGCTTCTGGGACATTTACATAACAGAAGAAATGAATGGCCACCTCACACAGGAGCTTAGATTGGTCTCAAAGTAATTTTATGCTGAGTAAGGGAGATGAATCTAAAAGTATACACTGTTTGCTTTCACTTACATAAAACTCAAGATAATGCAGACCAGCCTCCAGTGGCAAAGGCAGATCAGAGATTCCCTGGAAAGAGGCTATGGAAGAGAGCAAGAGGGCAGTCAGGATGCAAAGGTGAGAGGGAAAGTCTGAGTGGGAGCAGAGAGGCCTATGGTTTGTGATGATTTCACAGAGATAGGTAGGTATACATTTTTTCTTTTGCTATTTGTAACTATTGTTGCTAGAACCTAAGGAAGTTGCCAAAGTAACGAGGAAAATAAAGTGGTTTCTTTCTTTCTTTCTTTCTTTCTTTCTTTCTTTCTTTCTTTCTTTCTTTTTTTTTTTTTTTTTTTTTTTTTTTTTTTTGGCACAACAATCAATTATCAGCAAAGCCAGGACAAACTGCCTGAACTTCCTTTCCTGCCCTTCATACAGCAGATCTCCAAACTACCTAAGTGCCTGCTTTGTGCTGTGCTGTGGAAATGAGGGACCCACACAAATTCACAGTTTTAAAGTGGAATAGTGGTGTTTTGATGTAGCATTGTAATCCCAGCACTTGGAGAAAGGACCCAATTGTGAGTTCCAGGGTAGGCTGGCCTACATATCAAAACCCTGTCTAGGACAAACAACAATATGAACTAACTAGTACCCTCAGAGCTCCCAGGGACTAAACCACCAACCAAAGAGTACACATGGTAGGACTAATGGCTCCAGCAGCATATGTAGCAGAGGATGGCCAAGTCGGTCATCAATGAGAGGAGAGGCCCTTGGCCCTGTGAAGGTTCTATGCCCTAGTGTAGGGGAATACCAGGGCCAGGAAGCAGGAGAGGGTGGGTTGGTGAGCAGGGGTAGGGGGGAAAGAACAGGGTTTTTTGTTTTTGTTTTTTTTTAATGTTTTCATTTTTGTTTATTTGATTTGATTTGATTTGATTTTTCTTTTCTTCAGAGGGGAAACTGGGAAAGGAGATATCATATGACATGTAAATAAAAAAATATCTAATAAAAAATGAAAACAAAAACCAAAAAAAAGAAAATTCAATTACACAGGTAAATGGATAGATATACTGATGATAAACAGATAAACACACACATGCATGCACACCACATCTCTGAGTCTTCTGTATGTTTGACATTAGATCTGAAAAAGTTACAAAACATATAGAAAAAAAATATCTTGGATATTGACCCCAAGGCAGAAGAGAGCCTGGAGTGGGCCTGAATCTGAGTCAGTGTGGGGCTCAGCTTGGACCACAAGCTCATTGATTTTACTGTACTTGGTGGTACCTGGGAAAAATCCTTATATTTTCTTTAAACAAAATGGTTTTAGTTTTTACTTTTCTTTTAAAAATGTGTTTCTATGGAACTAGAGAAATAGCTTAGTGGTTAAGAGTGTATAACACTCTTAAAGAGGACCCGAGTTTGGTTCCTAGCACTCATATCAGGGAGCGCACAACCATTAGTAACTCCAACTCCAGGAGGGGCTGATACCTCTGATTTCCATACGAATCTGCACACTTATACATGCTCCCACACAGATGACATGGATACAAACACACCAAATATAAATCTTATAATTGTTTAAATATTTGGCAAATATACAAAAGCTGAGAGAGAGAAAAAGAAAAATACCCAAACATTTACATCTCCAGTAACTGAAATCAACTTATTTTTCTTCCCAGCTTTGTTTCTATGAGCATATGCACATCTATTTTTCCTTTTCTTTTCATCAAATTATAGCATTTTGTTTTATTATGTATTCTTCCCCACCTAAATAATCTGGCTGCATGGCTTCTAACAGGAACTGGCTCATATCATTTGAACATTGCTTCTGAGTGTCTGGTATCTTGTCTCCAGTTTCTGTTTATAATTATTTTGAAATACTTCTGGGTGGATAGAAATGACACATTCATCTTTTCAGAAAAAAAAATTATACTCTTCTCCTTTCTTTCTAAGTTTGAGAATCACAAATTCTTCCCAGGTTGCATTTCTAACCTATTCTGGGGTCCTTTGCTCTTTTGGAAGTGATAGATTTCTGTTCAGCCACATTTCAGATGTCACTAAGCCAATCTTAAAATAGGAATTCAGTCTACAAAAAGAAAAGCTGTTGCAGGATATTTGATCACATTATGAACCCCTGAGACTGTGAACTGTAAGAATCTGTTTCTAATTACGGCTGAGCCTTTACTCTTAGAGCTTTCTGTTTACTGTAAACAAGTATTTGAGGTGTGGCTCAGCCCTAGCACACACCTTTAATCCAAGAGCTAAAGAAAGCTAACCACGTAGGTCAAGAGGTGGAGCAAGAGACCAGCTGACAGGGAGTGAACATAAGTAAACAGAAAGGGTCTTTGAGTTGAAGGGTATTTAAGACAGCTTGGAGAAGGAGGAAGAGATTTTTCCCCCTGGGAAGTCAGTAGAGTAGGAAGGTCAGCTGGATGCTTCTCGTTTGGTAAAATCAAACAAAATTAAATTTTGCTTTTTAAAACAACAAAAAGCAACCTTTGGGGGATAAAAATTGCTTTTCCACTAAATGAAAGGTGCCCCCTAACTAAGCAAATGGCTTTGAGAAGCAGAGGCTGACCTGGAAACTTGTGTCATAAATTATTTCATATATTTCTAGAACCAGTGGCTTATGTCATCTGACTTTTCCTTGAATGAAGAGGCTGGACAGTGATCACATTACACCTAATACATTATTCAAAAGAAAGAAGCCAGAAAAGGAAGGTGGTTTTGATTACAGCAAATTTTAGGGTGAAGACAGCAACAAATAGTAACAGTGTGGCTAGAAGAATGAAGAAACCTTCATAGTACAGAGTGTGTAGCTGTTGGTATTTACTAGCCTTTGTGAAAGGCTAGTGGGGGTGAAAACAGTATCAAAATTTGTAAGGCAGGACATCTCTGTCCAGAAGATGCTCTGTTCTGTCAATGCTGCAGTATTTTCTTGCAGAACAAAAGTCCGGCAACAACATAAATGTACAGCAGCTGGTCACATTGTGATCTACCTACTCCAAAACACGCACAGCCAACTTAAAAGAAGGGATGCTTCAAGCCCATAAAAACAAGGTCACTAAAATTATTAGATTAAAATGTATTAAAATTATTAGATTAAAATTGTACAATATTGTGCTTTATGATCTTTAAGACATATATACAAGAACTTGTATCATTCTTGAAACGGAAGCCATCCTGAAAAAGTCTAACACATGGTCAACAGTGAAAAATTAGACTTGATCTTTCTTATAAATTTTGTAGTGCATTCAAAAGTTTATCAAGTGTGTGAAACTGTAAGAGCTATCATAAAAATAACTTGTCAGTATTTTTTAAAGGGAAAGAGAAAGAAAGAAGGAAAAGAGGTAACAGCCAAGTGGCCTTCTACTCGACACATTTGCTTATAAAGCCTGCTCCAACTGTGGTGGAAATCCAGCCCTAGCTTCTTAAAAAGTTATTCTTTCTTTCACTATAAGTTTACTTCTGGAACACAGGAAATTTGGATAGAACAAAAGGAGAAAACAAACACACACTCCTCCCTGAAGTAGTGCATGAACAACAGACAGTGGGGGACTTTACATTAGTTCCTCTTTAATCTTTGTCCAGACACTGGTCAAATGTATTACTACACAGCCAGTCATAGAGAGCCAGCTTTCATTTTCTTCTCAACTTGAGAAGGAATGAGGGGACAAAAAGAAGAACTAGGAAAGCTCACATATGACAAACATACAGAGAGGGAAGGAACCACGAAACTTCCAGGACTGAGAAGGCTTCAACTCCACATTGACCTGCTCTTCACTCTCCTTATGACTTCCTGACAGCTAAGTCTAGATGATGGGCTGGACTACAGGGAGAGCACTTGACCAGATACCATAGCTCCTCTGCCTTTGATTAATCCTTTCTGTTAGTGAGGTTTGGCAACAAGAGACGAGTCTTCTCAGAGCCTGGAGTTCTCAATTGGGAAATGAGGGCAATGGCAGTCCTTCCTGGTCCCAGGACTGAGTGGACAATGGAGTAGCAGGCTATGCAAATGCTCTGATCAGAATATGTCTTTGTGAGAGCTGAGATCGATCACCTTCATTTCATAGCCGGTGGCCAGGTGTGTTAGATACTAGCTAGGTGTAAGTAATATGTGTGATAATTTACACCCCCAAGAAGCTCACATGCAAGCTCAGTGGGGAGGTTAAGGCTGGAAATGACACAAAAGCAATGTCCTGAGAGGTTATGGGAATGAGGAAAAGTGAATCCTAGTTTCAGCACCAGGGAATGTCTAGGAGAGCTTCACTGAGAAAGTAACTCTTGCTGACCCTGGAGGTTTGAAGGGCATAGAATCATGGAATGAGGTGAGGAACATTGCTCTGTGGTAGGAAAAACACATCAGCTAAGACAAAAAAACCTGAAAGCATAGTGTCCAGGAGACAGAGGGATGCTGCTCATTCTACAGAAGTGGAAACTGCCTATGAGGTAGGTCAGTCTAAAACTATCCTTACTCTGCCATTATTTTCCTATTCTGTTTCCCTTAAGGAACTAACGGAAAAATCAGATGGAGATGGCTTGTCACTGCCCACATCACGTCCAGTGCTACTACCAATCACAGTAGCTCACACTGTGAACAGGAGCTATGAACCGAGGTCTATACTTTGACCTTTGTCCTACTTGCTATTCATGAGTTGAATCATCTTTTAGTGTGTGTGTGTGTGTGTGTGTGTGTGTGTGTGTGTAGCTCTGCTCCTTTTTCTTTCTACATTGGGACTCTGAGTCATCTACCATAAGACCTAGTCACAAAGTCTGAGTCAGAAGCTCACTTCCCTGAGACCTGTGAGCATAAGCCTAGACTATAGAAAAGAGTGGACAGAAATTGGAAGAAGAACGCTCTGAAACTCCAGATGCTGGGATGACCATTATTTTGGATTGTTTGGCAAAGAGAATAAAGAGACAGATTTCCTTAACAGTGGTTGCCTGCAGGTCCAGATCATCAGCTCAGCAACAGCTGCCCTAGCCTACTGGCTGAGTATAGAGCAGGCTAATTAAGAACTGAAGAATGAGAGGGTGGAGATCATGGAGAGATGGCTCAGCAATTAAGAGTAGATACAATGCATGTCTTGCAGAGGACCTGAATATGAATTTCCAGCTATGTGAGAATGCTCACAACCAGTCATCAATGCTTCAAGCACCAGTTCTCACATGTGCACATGCATAATTAAAAGTATAATAAATCTTTAAATTTTTTTAGAATGGAAGAAGGTGGACATGTTGTAAAAGAAAGGACATGCCAATTTTCTATGGATGGGTCATTTAAAATAACTTGGCTTCTTTTCTGATCAACAAAGAATATTTTCACAATGCACAAATAGATCCAAAACTTCAAACATGTACACACACACACACATACACACACACACACACACTCCTTATATATAAATGAGGAAAAGATACAAGATCAAGTACCACTTTCCAGTTTAGCCATGTTAAATTTCTGAGCCATGTCTTCATACTATCTCTTTAATAGCACATGAACATGTACTCAGTAGGAAGGGAATCATACTGCACATAGTTTTATATATATGGTTTAGCCCATCTTTCCTGGGCCACAATTCATGCACTGAGCACAGAGTTATGACATGGAGTTAAACAACTGAGCCCTTCATTGTCTAATGAGCCATAATCTACTGCACTCCTGTCAAGTTTTTGGTTCCCAAGTTTTCTCTGCTATATAAGTCCGTTCTGTGGGCAGTCTCTCAGACCCAAGGTTGTCACCATTCTCAGACTTTTGGAAACCCCCTTGCTACCTGTCCCAACACTGTTTCTCCTCTCTTTAAGGTACAAATCACAAACAATGGCCTTGAGCCTGACCTTCACTATGTGTCGGGAGGGAGCCACATCATTCACCCTACAAGAAGACTGAGCCATACTGGAACTTTCTAGCAAATGGCATGGTACACCTGACATCTGAACAGATGAGTGCACTCATGGGATGTAGACGACTTGATGGCAGCATATGGCCAAGTACACAGGTAAAGTCCAAGGCACAGAAGAGAGGAAGGGTCTACTCACCAGGAGGGGAAGTGCAGAGTCTGGATCTGTGGGGAGAGGACCACTGCAGCTGCCTGGGATGAGTAGGCTTCTGTGGGTTCTAAGCAGACAGCTATCCGCTAAAACACACCAAAAAGGAAGCCAGGCCACCTCTGCCTGTGTTGTCACTGGTGGAGTAACTCAGAAGGGTGGGGAGCCACCTGCTGCAAATTCTAGTAACACACATCAATCATTTGCAGCCAGAAATGCAAAGCTAAGGACTACCAGGATTAAGGGAAACCATCTTCAGTGTGGAGAATGTACACACAGAGTCTAAGAGCAAATTGTCTTCCTAGGCCCCTGATACAGGAGCAGGAGATGTGAGGCGTCCTGGTCAGAGGCACACATTTATAAGAACAAGTATATGTGAGGCACTACCTCTATACTGTTTGTCAAGATGTGTCCTTTGAGGTCTTGAGAGACCTGTGTTGCCCAGTTCTATAGCTACTGGCCAAATGTTCCCATTGAAATGGAAACTATAATGGGGAGCACTTCTGCAGTGATACTCAACACATGCACCCACAGCTGCCACAGATGACAGAGAGGACAGACGCCTAACATTTATGGCATGGCTGAGCACTCTGCAGATGCTGTTACCTCAGAAAGCTGTGTATGTGATAGGCAGCCTGGAACAGATTATGAAGGACCAGGGACACCTTAAATTCAGAAAAGTTTTACACATATGTTAACATTGACAGCTAAAGTGTCTTCTATGAATCACAAGTGTTTCAGTGAAGTTTTGAAAGGCCTCCACATGCAAATGTTATATTTTTTTATAGAAACTCACAGGTGACATCTTTTTAAAGGGCCACAGTTATAGTGAAGATTCCCTGTTGTCATCGTTTTTTTAAATTCCCTTTTTATATTTAAAATATACAAATCACATCTCATTCTAGAAGACTAATTTCCTCTTGGTGTGTTTAGTATCCTGTGGACTAAGTGCAGTGTTACTCCCAGACATATAGCCCAGCAATCACCCCCTCCTAGTACAGACCAAAGAGATTTCATGATTTGTCCTAATTTATATCTCAGTGGTAAAAGGCTAATAAACATACGAAAGGCTGAAAGACGTGAGTAGTAAGAATGAAAGATGCAATTGATTCATCATCCTCTAGGGAGCCATGGTGTGAGTAAGCCAAGAAATTCCCTTCCCTCAACCCACATTCATGTACATAAGTAGTGTCTACAATGGTACTACCAGGCTCTGACAGTGTCCAATACTGTGCCTATTACTGACAGAAATGAAGGGAGCAGCAGGAAAAGTGTGCTCCAGGCCCTGACCCTCTGCCCATCTTTAGGCAGAGATAGAAGTGAACTTGCTGTGTTTGCCTTGTGCCTGGAAAGGCCCCTGGAAGGAGAGACTGGAACTGTTAGACTTCCTTCTCTGAGACTGTCTCTTCACCAGGTTAGAGGATCCCAAGGAATCAGTGCAAGTTCGTCAGAAAGCCAGAAGAGCTGGTTCAAAGAAGGAAGTTGATGGAAGCAGTGAGGAATAAAAGTCAGCATCCCTACAGGCAGATCCCGTCCTCCACATGGGCGCCATGGTCTAGGAGAAAGCAAATCTGAAGGGGTCCTTCTCTCACTCACAAGAACCCTCGCCTAGGACATATTGAAGAGGCTGGGGAGCTAGAAAAAGGGAAGGACATCCAAGAGAGAGCTTCTGGATTCTCCAAGGAGCCCAGGGCTACTGAGGTGCCTTTTTAGTTGTTTACTTTGGCTTATCCCTTGCAAGGGAAGTCCATCCTTTCACCATCTTTGCTGGACTTCTTCGCTGGCCATTAGAATTCAGAGCTGGGTGACAGTAGGAGGCTGGGGACCCCTTCACCCGGCCTAAGATGGGCTCTAGAAAGCAGGACCCCATGTCCTCAGTCACCAGGCTAGCTGTTGTGCCAATAACTGATGCTCTCTAGTGAATAACTGGAATCCAGAATTGCTGTCTACAGGTCCCAGTATCTATAACAGAAACTGACATTGGCCTTGCTACTGAAGCCAATGGACTCATCTGATCCTTTTTGCTCCTTCTCATAAACAGTGTTCTGGAGTTGTCTCTAGCAGAAAAGAAAACTCTGCTTCAGTTCTCTGCTCTCCAGATGCATTGACAGTCTGACTCTCCTCCTTCTTTAATATTTACACATATTAGGAATATTGCACATATTATTTACACGTATTAGTCATACCACAGAAGCACATAGGGGTCTTTGGAAGGACAATGTTGTCTGTCTCCTTTCCACTGATTAAGCTAACCTGAAAAGAGAAGGTATACTGAGTCAGCAAAGAGAAGTTTGGTGTCAAAGCTCTGCTCAGTGTAGCAGAGAGTCCCAAGTTCAAACTCCTAGGAGTGTGAAAGGACCTGTCAGTCCCTACTGGTCATAGTGGATAGGAATCAGGCAGAACTTTGGCTATGGTTGTGGCCCAGAATTACATGCCAGGAATTTAAGCATTTTCTGTATATATTAAGGAAAACAGAAGGAGCCAAGTGCAAGTCCTAGGGATTGAAAAGAGAGCTATGAATGCTTCCGCAGCAGTAGACACATCCCTAAGCCACACTGTCCAGCGTGCAACCACATAGAATCGCAAGAAACAACTCTGGAGTTAGTGGGACTGAGAAACTGGTCTTCTTAAAAAAAAAAAAAATTAAGCAGGTGTGGTAGTGCAGCCTTTAATCCCAGCACTCAAGAGGCAGAGGCAGATAGATCTCTGAGTTGAAGGTCAGCCTGATCTACAGAGTTCCAGAACTTCCAGGGCTATACAGAGAAACTCTGTCTGGAAAAACCAAATATAAATAAATAAAAAATTAGAAATATATAATTGCAGGTGGTTTACATTTAAATGTGCTTGTGACCACTTAGGTAGATCATATAGGTCTAGCTGATCTGTTTATAGACACTAATGTGCCCACCTTAGCAACAGCCTCAATAGGGTTAAGGTACCAACTAATCAGGGTTTTTCTCTCTGGAACAGAGAAACTGAAGAGAGCCGCTCTTTCTCCCAAAAGATCAGAGCTGGGGCTAGCATTCCTAGAATGCCCAGACTCTTCAAATTTCTCATTCCATTTGATTAGCAGGGAAAAAATAAGAACAAGTGTTTTAGCCACTCTGCCTAGCCTCTGGCCAGGCTGGAGGCAATGGCCAGAGACAGAGGCAGTAACCACATGTACACATGCACATCAGCAGTGGGACCTGTAACCTGAAGGGACTGGAAATATGTGGCTAAGTGACCCAGGGGGTGGCAAGTGCTTCACCAGAGACACCAAGATTGCTGAAGGCTGCAACCTTTAGTACCTTTAGTAGAGGAAACATGGCATGAAGGGAAATTGGTTAGCAGATAGTGGTGTTCTCAGTGTTGGATGTGGCCTAGCTGAGGTGTTGGAAGCCCTGGGGGTACTGGAAGTGTCAACTAAGTCATCAGACAGAGAAAGGTTAAGAGTGCAACTGAATACTACTACTACCACAGAACACTAGATATTGATAAGGGGAAAGAGTGCCAGCCTAGTCTACTGTGGTAGACTTTGTGCTTGAAGCAGGTGAGCTGTGAGACTAGTGCCCCTCTTTTGGGGAAAGAGGAGCTCTCTTCAGTTTCTCTGTCCCAGAGAGAAAAGCCCTGGTTTCTTGGCACCCTAACCTTATTGAGGCTATTGCTAAGGTGAGCACATTAGTGTCTGCAAACAGGTCAGCTAGACCTATGTAATCTACCTAAGTGGTCACAAGCACATTTAAATTTAAACCACTCCTAAAGAGGTGACATTTTTAAGGCCTCAATTACATGAAATTCTGACTAATGTGAAGTATGAAATAACTGCTCACAACAGAGGGAGAAACTTGGTAAATCCCAAATGAGAAAGACCAATATGGGGTACAGAAAGGGGAAAGAGCCCAAGAAACAGGAGGAGCTGACTACTTCAGGATATGAGGTCGGCTACCTTGGAATATAATTTTATTCAAAGCCAGTTATGTGGAAAGGCAAAGAGGGATTTGTGTAACAGATATCATTGTATTTCTTCTCTGTGTTCCCTTTCTTTCATTCCTTTCTTCTTTATTTCCTTCCTTCTTCCAGTTTTTGAGACAGGGTCTTACTATATAGCAAAAGATGGTCTTAAACTCACTGTTCTCCTTCCTCCACCTCCCCAGGGATTACTGGTATGGGCCACCACACCCAGTACCGAGTTTGTTCCACTTTCAGTAGATCTCTGGCAGCTGTGTTTGAAGCAACAGAAAATAAAAACACAAGCCTCAGGTTTCACCACAGACACTAGAAGCAAGTAGGTGAATTATAGCTCTTTGTGGCTACCCAAAGGCAAGATCACCTTGGATGCCACTGGCAGCCTAGGCTGCAGCTGTTGCTTGACTGAACCTTTGCAGAGGCATGGGTGTATGTAGGGATGGCATCTCTGCAAGAGAAGCTGAGAACATTCACGATGAGGAAGCTAACCGTGTAGAAAATAATTTTATTTATAATTTTTAGGTTATAGACAAGATTTGCCAAAGTTTCAGAAAATCCTGGCATGCCTTTCCCTGCCATAGACACAGTCTTCTCCCTCAATAATGCCCTGCTGCTTTGTCAATATTAACTGGCTCATTTTCACAGTGCTGCAGCCCTTTCTGCACAGATTTAAAAGAAAGGCCTTTTGAAAAGTTTGCAAGTTCCTTCAGTATATTTACAAAAGCCTTGTTCATTCTGTTAACTTTTCATCCTTCATAATGTTTATCTTCTTAATATTAGTAGTTTTACCTTGATTTTTAGCCTTGAAGGGTTTTTGGCTGGCTATGTAAAATGCATTCCTGGACTTCTGCTATTTTAATTTGTTTTTGGCCGTTGTCAAACTTTGGGAAGTTCATGAAGCTGCTCATGAACTCAGTGATGCCCAGTTTTTTGTTTATTTGTTTGTTTGTTTGTTTGGTTGGTTGGTTGGTTGATTGATTGATTATTCAGTACAGGGTTTCAGCACAGTTGTACTCAGGATGGCCTCAAACTCATAGAGCTCTTCCTGCCTCTGCCTCTCAAGTGCTGGGATTAAAGGCATGTACTACCACTGTCCAGCTTTGTTTATTTTTATTTTAATGAGATCCAATTTCTCAGTGATTTCTCTCTTGCACAGTACCTTTAGTGTTCTATCTATAGAGTCGTCTCAATCACAAGGCCATGGGCTTTTCTTCTGTGCTGTCAAATGAGTTTTGTGGTTTTGCATTTTACATTTATATTTGTGACCTATTTTAACTTTTGAGAAAGGTCCAGTTTCCATTTCTGAACTCACTGTGGGTATGGATATTAAATCAATTAGCACCAAGTGCTGAAAGGCCTTATTTTCTCTGGCACTGCCTCTAATCCTTTGTCAGAGACTAGTAGGCTCTATTTCTGTAGGTCTAACTCTGGGTTCTCTGTTTCTGTTCCCTGGATGTACATTTCTGTTCTTTTGTCAACATCAAATTGCCTTTATTACTTAAAATTTACCTTAAAATTATTTGCCAGGCTTTTAATACTCAGGAGCTTTTAAAAATGAAAAATAATACAATTAAATACTTATTTACCTTCTATAGATAAAAACTAGCCATCCCTTTTAACCCACAGCCTCAACCTTTTTTCCATGGTGCCAACCTGTAGGGATCTCTGCAAACATCAGTACTGGCAGAGAAACAATCTGTGTAAGACAAGAAAGAAGTCTGATTCAATATGACTTAATTAGCTGGTGTTGGTTCAAACTTCTAGAGTCTGACCAAGAACAGTTTATTTTACACATATTTAAGCACAGCACAATTTGGGTGGTGGGAGGGTAAAAGTTTGCTGATAATAATTAATGTTGTGCATACAACAAAACTTAAGACGTTTATATTGAAACTCTTTAGAAAGTACATATGGGATTTTCCATAAGGTGGGTTCTGTTGACTCAGAAACAATAAGGGTCTAGAAAGAATAACAGAGGTAAAACTAATAGCCTGTGGGCGTCAAACTGGTCTATCCCTAAGATAATACAGAGATCACCTAGGCTTTTATAAAGTACAAGTGACATCTCCCACAGGAATGGATTGTATTGACTGAGAAGCAATGCTTGAGGTCTAGGGAGGAAGAGTCTAGGATAAACAAACATAATAGGGGAATCTGGGTGAGGCCTGACCCTACATATCACAAAGACCACCAGGTTATAAATTACATCCATCCCCAGCTTTCCTGGTGGAAAACAAGTAAACATCTCCTTCCTTTGAAGTGACAAGTGTCTAACATTCATGCTTTCCCTAGTATCTCTCTAGGAGCACAAGGACCTCATGCCCTCTACACTAACCTTTGTAGCTCTACCCAACCTTGTGGTGTGTGACCATTTGCTCAAAAGTTAAAAGTTCAATGGCTAGTCTTTTTTTTTTTCAAGTCAGAAAATTTCCACAGCATCAAAACAGTGTGTCAAAATGTCCTCGGCCTCAAAATGACCACATCAAAGCAACCACATAAAGATCTCAAGTCCTGCAAAGAAAACCCAAAGTGGAGCTTCTTGGTGGGACTGCAGGCTGAGGCCTCTTCTAGAATATTCTCAGTCTCACGGTTGCTAAGCCCACAGTACCAAAAGCTTCTTCCTAGGAAGAAGCTGGGATCTCAGACCTGTCTGTCACCTATCACACTGCACAGGGACCTTAGCAAGTGACACACTGGGATCTCAGACCTCAGTCTGTCACCTATCACACTGCATAGGGACCTTAGCAGGTGACACACTGGGATCTCAGACCTCAGTCAGTCAGCTATCACACTGCACAGGGACCTTAGCTGATGACAATGTTTCTACATTTCAAAATTACTGAGTTGATTTTAACTGTTCTCAGCACACACATAATCAGAATGGGTAAGGTATTTAACTAGCTAGATTTAATCTTTGCATGTATATAAAGCATTCGTATATTTAAGCATCACATCCCACTCCACAAACTTGGATTCAAATATAAGTGTGACAAATTTTAGAAGTCCCATTCTTTTCCCTTTTCCTTCCTACCTGTAACTCACACCCTTCAAGAAAACTGTTCCACAACTTTAGATGTTTATGTTAGGGCGTTTCTTCATCCACTGATGCAAAGAGAAGAAAATATAAAGCTCTCGTCTCTAGGTCAAATAAAAACAGCAAGCAACATTAGTGCTGTATCTCACAACTTGTTAAATAATCTACCTGTATATGTAACCTTTTTTTTTTTTTGGTTTTTTT
>NW_022196906.1:117915862-117924629 GCF_008632895.1 Mastomys coucha | reverse complement strand
CTCAGAAATCCACTTGCCTCTGCCTCCCAAGTGCTGGGATTAAAGGCGTGTGCCACCACTGCCCGGCTCATATATGTGATCTTTACAGTCCTGGAAGGCGGATATCATCCTTGTCCTCACACCTTAAGATAATGAGAGTGACACTTGAAGAAGTGAAGGTCTCTATCCATAGCTAGTAAGTGGTGGAGCCAAAGTTTCATTCTAGACCTAATTCAAAGCCCTGCTCCTCTTTTGTCACCTTGGTGTCAGAGCCCATCCCTTCCCAACACACAGCAACACATTAGCATTTATAAGTGTGTTTATTCAGTCACTCATTTACCCAACACTGACAGAGAAGTTACTATGCTCAAACTATTTTAAATTCTCAGAACACAGGAACAAACCAGACAAGAGCACATCCTGGTAAAGGTCACATTTAAAGAGATGATGGAGAAAAGGGAAAATAAGCAATATAACATGCTGATAAGGGCCCTGATCATACCAATTAGGAAGCAGGTTATATCAGTCCTTGCTGCATAACAAACTACTACAAAAACAAAACAACTCACTTAAAATAAAACAATCATTTATTTTACTCACAATCCTGTAAGTGGGCTCTAAGCTGGGCTCAACCAGGTGGCTCCTTTGGTCTTGCTATACCAGGTGTTTATGGCCAGCTACAAAGCTAACTAATGGTAACTGTTTAAGACTTCACTATGGTTCAACCTGTCTCCTGTCTGTCAGCATGCTAACCTGTGCTTATATACACAGTAATACGCAGGTTTTACAGTGGGTAGAAATAGAAAAAGAAACCCAATATCTGAGCTCTGAACTGGCACAGCATTACTTTTGTCAGATGCTATGGGTCAATGGTAGTCATGAAATTAGTCCAGATTCAAGATATAGAGAAATGACTACCCCTCAAGAGGAAAATTGTAGGTAAGCAATGTTAGATGATTTCTGAAGCAGCTTAAAGAGACAGAAAGCAGAAAGTCCAGCATGACTTCATCAGAAGGGATTGTTCATTTCAAACAATGAGAGGCAGACACACTGGGTTTGAGGATATCTGCTAAAGGAGAAGGAAGCTCTTGGGGTTCATAAAGGTTTGGGGAATGCAACTGCTGTGGCTACATGCAAGCCTGCAGTTTTTCCCTCCTGGAGTAGTTTATTCAGACAAGGTCATTTTATCTTTAGAAATTCCCTTATTCTGACTCTCAGGATGTGGGTTATTTGGGGTGACTATGATTATCAATGGCATTGATATATATTGTGTTGAAGTTTCAATATAGTGTCTTGGTCAGGTTTTATTCAAGTTATGTTCCACCAATAAGGAGACTACTAATTGGAGTCAATGACACGAGTGAGTATGTGATGTGACAAAATGACCCTGGATGATATGACAGAAGGTGGGTGGGTGATGGGAAGGAAGTGGGACAGAGCTGCTTCAGATGAAGAACAGGGACAGCCTCTATGTGGAGATGACACTTAGGCTCAGTATGAGAAGGAAGAGCCATGATGAGAAAGGACAGGAAAGAATATCTCCTAGGATTAAGTTATAATAAAAGATCCAGTTCTTATAGCAAAAAACTCCTGCATGCCCAAAATAGATAAATATTTAAAAAGAGAGAAAGAGAAGGAAGAACTTTTTTGTTTGCTTGTTTGTTTTTGATTGATTGAGTAAATTTAGGGGAAAATGTAACAGAAACAGAGGTGGAAATCCTTCCAAAGGAAAGAGGATTTCATAGATGTCTGTTACAGGGACCGGCAGAAATGGTATTTTAAAAAAAATATTTAAAAATAAGTTATCTATTTTATATTGTGTGTATAAGTGTTTTGTCTGCATGTATATCTACCTGTACACCATGCGAGTGCCTGGTGCCTATGGAGACCAGAAGGGCATCAGATTCCTTGGAACTAGAGTTACACATGGCTGTGAGCTGCCATTGGATGATAGAAACTGAACCCTAATGCTCTGGAAGAACAGCCAGTGTTCTAAAGGTCTGAGTCATCTTTCTATCCTCAGAAATGATACTTTTGGAAATAAAATATTGTAGAAAGAAAAGAAAAACAATTAAATGATAGGAAAAACAAGAGGCTGTTTAAGTAATGAATTTTCATAACTACCTTTTACATGACTCTGCAGTAAACAACTTTAGTGTCACTATATTCATTGGAACTGATAAAAATGCAAAAACTACATTGTAAAGATGGGAAATGAGGCTACATAAGAATTAGATCCTCACTTGTTTTCTCAAGAAGTAACTAAAAGTGTCTCAAATCAAGCCAGGCTTAGAAGTTCCTATCTGTAGTACCATGTTCTTGGGAGACTGTGGTAGAAGGATCTCTTGAGTCCTGGAGTTCAAGCTAAGCTTGGAAAATAGATTGTGATTTCATCTCAAAAATGTCTAAAAATGACCAAAAGCCTTCTGATGTAAGAAATATAAAGCATGCCCCACAGTTGCTTCACCATGTCCGCCTGAAAGGGCCCTTAGCTTAGGGTAGGGTGCCGTTTTAAGGACACCCAGCTTTACAACATACACTGCTCCTCATCTCATCTGCAAATGTAGCTGTTTGATCTGAGTCTGTTTCCCTTCTCTCAACAGCAGGAAAAGAGAGACCACAGGCACAGCTGCCTTCTCCAGCTCCAGCCATATTTTTGCTCCCAAATTAAAGGTTTCTCAGGCAAGTTATCACATAACAGTTCTCAAAGCAAGTTCCTTGGGTTAGCAGTAACCAAAGTATCACCTAGAGACTGCCAGAAGTGTGATGCTTCAGACCTTCCTAATCAGTCACTGCGGGCCTAGGTTTTCACAGATCCTGAAGGAAAGTGATGCCCGTGTGCCTGTCCCTCGTGTTATCACTAAGTGGCTATGTTACAAATCTCACCTGGGTCTCCTCAGTGATAAGCTCAGCCTGCTAGCTGCTTCCATGCAGGTGCAGAGATCACCTAAGCCACAGCAGTTTCCTAGACTAGCAAGAACCTGTTTCAGCCAGTCTGAAGTCAAATAAAACAGAATTTTAAGTTGGCTGTGTCACACATAGATCTTTTTATCCACTTTATATCCCTATTGGCTCCAGGGCCCTGTCGGCATGTTGACATGTATCAGAACTACCACTGAAATAATGGCTCTCCTGTTATCCTTTCTCCTTGGCCCTTCAGCACCATGCCACAATTCTCTCAAACCCCCAACCCTCATGTTCTCCCTGAGAGATGTGATGTTGAGATAAGCTGAGCTGTGGTTGAGCGTGGTTCACCCTGGCCCTGGGCCCCCCGCTACCACCTGGCTGCTTTTTTGCTCTGTAGCAGAGCATGATGAGCCCCTCAGATAACTCCAAGGGGGGGGGGCAAGAGCTTACGTCATTTCCTTAAACAGGCAACAGACAAACACTAGCCTAAATTCCAAACTCCATATTCCTATGGGAGAGCCCACCTCAGAATAAAATAAAGCTTTGTGCAGGACATGAAGGTGGATTTCAGAGGCAGAAACCTGCCCTAATGATACTCAAGCATGTGATAGGCTTACTGGCTTCTCTTTCATCTTTGCCTTTGCAGTCTTGGGGGCTTCATTCCACTTGCTAAAGGTGTGTGGGTGTTAAAGTCACGCTATGGAAACAAAACATGCACAAACACATGTCACAGATTTTTTTTTCTCCTTTTATGTGAGCAATGTTTTTGTGACTTTCTAGTTCTGTAGGTTGCTGTCTGCTCTTCACAATTTCTATTAGAAAAGAAACTCAATTCCCACCAACAAAAAAATAGAAGAACACCCAAATTTTAAAATGTGCAAAAGTATGAAGTTTCTGAGTGAGAAAAAAAATATCTGAAAATTAATTATTGTGGAGCTGGACAGATGACTTAGTGAGTAAATCTCTTTATATGTAAGCGTGAGGACCTGAGATCAAATCCCCAGCACCCAGGTAAATGGTAGAGGTGTGTTGGCTCTTTTATAATCTCAGGACTCAGGAATCAGAGACAGGAGATCCCAAGGGCAAGCTGGTAAGCTGGTTAGCTGATTCAGTAAGTTCTGGGTTAAAATAAGGGATCCTGCCTCAATATATAAGGTGAAAAGTAGCCAAGACATGCATGTCAAATTCAGGCTTCCACATCTGCACTCACATATGTAGATGCACACCTGCACACACACACACACACACACACACACACACACACACACGTGAACGTGCACACGCTCATCTCACACACACAACACAAGTAGTAATCTTGAAAGTAGACATGCATGTTCAACAAAGATAATATTTTCATCTTTCTAATATGTACTTGTTTTTTGAGCTTAGTAGAAAATATTGGAGGTGAGGAATCAAGTACTCTCACCTATTCCTGAGAATGTGAAAATTGGTCCTGCTACATTGGGAAGGACTATGATAACATCTATTAAGGTGTAAAGTTGTTCACCCTTGCCTCACAATATTGTACTAGCTTCACGTGAATGACAGCAACCTTGCATATGTTGCTGATGATGGAAAATCACCAGAAGAGGGTTACATACAGCATAGTGCATTCATCCTGTGGAATGCCATGCAGCAGTAAACAAGATGATGAAGGTCAACTTATACAAATATGGAAAGATCCCTATGGTTCTGAATAATCAAAACAACTTGCATATAATATGCTTAATGAGCTATCATTGTCAATAGTAAAGTCAACCTGTCTGGGAATATATGTGTGGGAGTTTCTTTTCCTACTGCTGTACCCTGACAAGAGCCACTTTAAAAAGAAAGTAATTTTTTCTGGCTCACAGTTCAAGGTGAAGTCCATCATAGTAAAAAAAACGGTGGCAGGAACTTGAAACATCTGGTCACATCAAATTCATTATGCATAGAAGACAGCAATGAATGAATGCATGGTATGCTAATGACTAGGACAATTTCCACATTTATACAATCTAGGATTTTCTACTCAGGGAATGATGTCACCCACTATTCCTACATCAGATTAGTCTTCCTACATCCGTTAACATCTCCAACACACATGTGTGTTTAGAGGACCATCCCCCAGGTAATTCTAGAGCTTGCCGAGCTCACACTAATACAAGCTACCATAATATGTTTGTTTATAATGATACAGGAAAGGCTTTGGGAAGAATTCAAACCAAATGGCTACAATGTTTACCTCCAGGAAAAGTCAGGATGGTGGTGAAAGGCAGTTAAGGAAGAGTTTGGCGTTGCAATCACCGATATTTTATTATGAAAGAGTTCCGAGAAACAAACTGCATAACTGTGTGTGCAGTATGGGATGTTCAACACAACGAGCATTTAAAGATTCTAGTAAGTTCTCTATCTGCTGGGCAACATCTCAAAATCTTGCATTTGTTTTAAATATTAAGAAGACTTTGTTCTTAGGAAGTTGTTATAAAAATCATCTTGTTTGCTAATCTGTCTTTTATTTATCTGATTATTAATAACAAAAATTAGTTCTTTGCACCCAGCCCCCCCATCCTCCCACACACAAATGACTCAGAGACTGTAACTCATCCTGGTGATGTGATTTCCACCTGCTGCCTTTCAGGATGTCTAAACCACATTCAAGCCTGGATGATCTGCTGATAGCTTAGTTTCCAAACTTCCGTGCCAGCCGACTGTCAACTCATAATTTTAGAGCTGTTGAAATCCAGAGACACCTGACTAGATGGTGGGGCCTGGACTGTGGGTGGCACCTGACAACAGGCACTTTGCTTCCTGACCCCAAACCACACAGTTTCCGTCTGCCTTTGTGAGTATCTTAGTCACATGCCATCTTGTCACTACTGCCAGGCTGAGCTTCAGAACAGGTGCTAGTGATCAGTGGGGCTGGTCCACTGAAGCCATCTCTAGGGATATGTTTGTTACAGCATCCTGATTCATATACCTCACTGCTGCTTAATGCAAAGATAGGGAGATTAGGAGGAAACCACAAAGCCATGTCTAGGAGTATTGGAGAATTTTTGGCATACCAGACTCTCAATGAGCTTAGAAGAAACAAATGATAACCCTGGAAGAAATGGTTTAAGCCACTGGCTATATGATAACATAAATGCCACCCCAAGCTCTCCCAGACCTCAGAGTGATCTCTTCTCTCTGGACTAACCTTTTTTTTTTTCAATAAGATGAAGACTTTGATAAACATTTCTTTTGGGGATAGTGTCTGAAAGCAATGTGGGTAAAGTCTGGGGATAGTTTAGCAGAGAATGTAAGTTCTATCACTTGGGATTCACAAAGATATTGGCAATTGCAGGCTCAATACCAGTTGCATTTCTATTGAATGTCAAGAGGGGCTGGGTCATATCCTAGGCAGGGGAGGACAGAACTTGACATCCCAGCATAGCATATAATCAATTATTCATTGAAACATTGACTGAACACAAAAGTACAAAATCAGGGACCAAGAGGTACTTCAGACTTAGCATGGCAGACATAGTTTCTTCCATATCTTATTCTCAAGAGCAGTCAAGAAACCCCAACAAGACAGATGCATGACAGTGCGTATGCCACATTATTGAGAGAAAGCTTCCCAGGACAAATCAGCTGTGAGAGAAGGTGGAGGCCTGTGCGCCCTCATACCACAGGACTGGTTGGCCAGCATCCTCCATCCTAAGTAGTGCCAACATTGCCCACTAGCAGTGGCCTTTCTGTCCAGTCCCCACTTCCTGAACATTCCTCTTCCCACACACTTTCTTTAGTTCTTTGGCCAGTGTCACATAAGACCTGCTAGACTGAGCCCTCTGTCACTTCTCATTGGCTGTATCTCTTTGCCCTGGCCTCCTGTGTATTTGGTTCTAATCAAACTTTAACAAAACTCAAATTCTGAGTTGACCAGTGTTGGGTGGAGCCTGACTCTCCTTTTCCAATAAGCATCCAGGCAATTCCCATGATGCTGGACTAGAACCATGCTGAGCAGCAAGACAGCTGGAGATATGGGAATGAGGCCTACCTCAAGGTAGCCCTCCTAAACAGAGAAGGGTCATAAGGACTTCATGAGACTGAAAACAACACCCAGCCATCCTGAAGTACACAGGGAAATGTTCTCATATTATGTGGATTCAAAGAGAACCAGGTATATCCTCAACATTAACTAAATAGGAGTTTTTTCAAGTTGTTTATCTGTAAAATGAAATTTTACCCTTAAAGCTGTATTTGGAATTTTTCTGAGTCTATGCATGTAGTTACATATTCATATTCATCTTTCTCCCTGGTAATGAGCAAAGGTTCTTCTCCCTACCTGTCTCTCTGTGTGTCTCTCTCTCACTTCTCTCTCTCTCTCTGTGTGTGTGTGTGTGTGTGTGTGTGTGTGTGTGTCTGTCTGTCTGTCTGTCTGTCTGTCTGTCTGTCTAGCTCATCAAACATTTATAGTAAGTGTGAGAATCTGAAATTGGCTGCTAATTCAGATGTTTTCTAAGACTGTCAGAACTTCTCAGGGAGCCAGAATGATTTATGGTTTGCCACCACCATGCTGTAAAGATAGTGGTTTCCAGCAAGTTTCACTTGTGCAGCCCTGAACTTCAGCAGAAAGCTGGGGGAAATTCACTTGAGAAAAAAACTGTCCCTCTCTCCCCAGCCTTCATCACCACAGCTCTTCAGGGCACTGTGTGAAGTCCACTCTCTCTTAGGATTGGCATTTATCTCAGGCTATGTTTTCTAAAGCAGTGAGAACAACACTAGCCTTCAATTCTTATAATTTACACTTCAATCCATCTGGATGATTTTTCAAGTACAGCTGATAGACAAGTTGACACAGGAGGTTCCCAGATGGAAAAAATCTTGAATAAGAGTATATTAGAAGGATTGTTAGCAGCTGCCTTTTCAAGGGAGTAAGGGTTTAAAAAGTTTTATTTGTTCTCATATTATTTCAAATTTTAAATATATATCATTCTCTCAGGCCCTTCAACCCCTCCTGACTTCTGTGTCCATTCAACCACTGACTTGATTCTATCACAATTAAGGTTCTATTAATTGAAATACAGAATGTTTATTCTTTTCTTGTCAAACTTCCTTTTGTTTATTTATTTATTTACTGTTTATGTTTTGTTTTGGGGGGACAGATCTAGATATATGTCTGGCATGTGGTTCAGGTCTTTGTGTGGACATGTGCTTCTTTTTCAGATAAAAGTGTAGTAGTGCAGAAACTGGGACCTATAGTGACTTTATTTAACTTTTTGAAAAACTGCTGTTTTCAGATGACTGTCATTTTTATAGTTCTACCAGAAGGGGATGGATTTCTTTCTGTTGTTAAAATTTTTCATAGGGACTAAAGGAATACATACTATTGTAAAAAGAATCCCCAAATACAGAAATATGCAAAGTAAGAAAAATGTTAAGTCCTTTTTAGTAGTCCATCTTCCTTCTAGTTCCTCATATTCTTTAGAGTTTGGTGTGTTCCCCCTTTTCTTTATATATGTTAAGGTCACATGTATGTATGTATGTATGTATGTATGTATGTATGCATGCATGTATGTACATATGCATGCATGTATGTAAACAGGATCCCATGAGCTCTGTGGCTCTAATGCTGGCTTTACTCACTAGACAATGAAACTTAGAGATCTTTTCCTGTCCAGGGCATATAGTTTTTCCTCAAAGTCTGAGTTGCTCCTGATATTCCCACTTCAGTACTCAAAAAGGAAAGGTGAAGTTTTGGGGTGGGGGTTCTATATACATATGTATGCATTCAGACACCAAAGGATGTTGGGTGCCATCTTATTCCTTTGAGACTGATGTTTCCCATTGACCCTGGAACTTATGGAAATTGCTGGGTCTCCTCTCTCTCTCTCTCTCTCTCTCTCTCTCTCTCTCT
>NW_022196906.1:117907994-117915530 GCF_008632895.1 Mastomys coucha | reverse complement strand
TCTCTCTCTCTCTCTCTCTCTCTCTCTCTCTCTCTCTCTCTCTCTCTCTCTCTCTCTCCCTCCTTCTCATCTAAACTACATGGCCAGGAAGCCCCAGTGATCTCCCTTTCTCTCTCTCTTCCCTCTTTCCTCTCCCCACCAATGCTGCCCACACTTGTCTTGTACATGAGTGCTAGTTGTCTGGGCTTGGGGCCTCATGCTTACTCAGCAAGCACTTGCTCAGTTTCTCCATCTCTGAAAAGATATTTCTTAACATACTCTGGGTCATTTTCCCATCTTGAGAAACCGGTCTTTTCAGAATTTTCAGTTGACACAAGGGTCTGGAAAGCTCCTTCTTTTCTTCTGGTAGCCTGTGAGAAGCCATGGCCATCTTTCTGGAACACTACAGGCCTAGCCAGCCTCTGCTGAGTGAGCTACAGGGAATAGCCAGACACCTTGCCTGAGGTCTGGGCTTCTTTCTGCAAGTCCCACCAGTGAGAACAAAGTCACATTTTCAGGCCAACTGTAAGTCCCTTACTTGGTAAGGAAGAAACTCTCAGAGGATTAGTCATTCTGAAAAGGGCAAAAGGGCTTCAACTCTTCACCTTTCAGCTTTGAAGATGAGTAAACTGAAGAGTCCTTATTGTGTCAGTAAATTCACCACATGTGCCAATGTGGTGAGAGAACTCACTGTCTTATGTTAAAGAGACAGCAATATCATCCCACTCAGTCAACACAACGACTTTTTCTGTCTCTTTGTATTCATTTCATTTTTAAAATATTAACAATGCTCCTAGGGAAACATTAAATAACACTCCTTTACCCTTTAGCAAGTCACAAGGCTGAATTACCGGCCTTACATAGGAAAGGATTGTGTTCCAACAGAGTTGGATGTCCTGCATTGAACATGTTGTCATGAACACATTTTTGCATAACTGAAGAGTAACTCAGACGATAACTTCAACCTAAACTTTAACTGTCGGCAGCTCACAGAACTTCACATAGACATATGATTTGTTTAACCACTCCCTTGTGGTGACGTATTTATAATAGTCAATGAAGACTTGAGGTAGCAGTAAGTGCAAAAATTATTTCTATAAACCATTCATGGTAATAGATGGAAATTATGTTCTGATGGCAACATTACAATGAGGATATGCATTGTGCCCCCTTAACTTATCTTCCTACAATAATACCTTTCTAGTTATTTTGAACTCAATACCTTAGGCCATCCTCTTTTCGCTCTTACTCTTAGACTTCAGCCTTTAGAAAACATAGACTTTGTGCTCAGTACTTAAATTCATATTGTCTGCTAGTCCCTGACAACTGTTGTAGATTGAACATCTAGGCACAGCTCATCCCCAGGGTGGCCTGGATGTCATAGTCCATTTCAAATGTAATGTCTAGCTGGGTGATGTTTGCAAAAAAAAAAAAAAAAAAAAAAAAAAAATAAGCTAGAGACATTGTATTATTGCTCTCTAACACTTTAAAATGCATTTATAAAAACAACTTTATTATTTAGCAAAACAACTTTCAAATGTAAATTTAAAATTATATTTAATCATCATCTAATAGCCAGCATAATATTCAAATTCTCCAGGCATTTTTTCTAGCTTCTTTGTCCAAACTAGGAACCAATCCCTAACCCACTGCTCCTGGCTACTTTGTCTGTTCTTTATCTTTTCTTTTCCTTCCTTCCTTCTTCCTTCCATTTTATTTTTTTCAATAGTAGAGATTAAACCCTGAGCCTTGCACATGCTAAGAAAACTCTCTAATATTGAAGTATATTCCCAGGCCCTCTCTCTCATCTTTTAGTCTAGACTTTAGTATCTTTCTTAAAAATATATCCTTATTACAGTCACTGGGTCAGTGGCTATGGAGGCCCCTGCTTTGTTGACTGCTGGTGTCCTTTACTTTGTTTCTCTTCCCTATGTTTACTACATGTTTCACCTAAAGGTTAATTATCTCCCAACTAAGTATCTTTGACAAGATTGAATCACAGGTGGTGCTTAGCACAGAGTGCACCACCACTCCACTGCTGCCTTAGGGCAAGTGCAGCCTGATGACGGTTACATATGTTCAATATCCTTAGTCATCAGGGAAGTACAAATCAAAACAACCCTGAGATTCTACCTCACACTAGTCAGAATGACTAAAATCAAAATCTCAGGTGACAGCAGATGCTGGAGAGGATGTGGAGAAAGAGGAACACTCTTCCATGGCTGGTGGGATTGCAAGCTGGTACAACCACTCTGGAAATCAGTTTGGTGGTTCCTCAGAAAACTGGACATAGTACTACCTGAGGACCCAGCTAAACTACTCCTGGGCATATACCCAGAAGAGGCTCCAACATGTAACAAGGACACTATGTTCATAGCAGCCTTATTTATAATAGCCAGGATCTGGAAAGAACCCAGATGTCCTTCAACAGAGGAATGGATACAGAAAATGTAGTACATTTGAACAATGAGTATTACTCAACTATTAAAAATGATGAATTTATGAAATTCTAATCAAATGGATAGAACTAGAAAATATCATCAAGAGTGAGGTAACCCAATTGCAAAAGAACACACATGGTATGCACTCACTGATAAGTGGATATTAGCCCCAAAGCTCCAAATAACCAAGATACAATTCACAAACCACATGAAGATCAAGAAGAAGGAAGACCAAAGTGTAGGTGCTTCGGTCCTTCTTAGGAGGAGAACAAAATACTCACAGGAGGAAATATAGAGATAAAGTATAGAGCAGAGACTGAAGAATAGGCCATCCAGAGACTATCCTACCTAGGGATTCATCCTATATACAATTACCATACCAAGACACTAACGTGGATGCCAAGAAGTACATGCTGAAAGGAGCCTGATATGGCTGTCTCCTGAGAGGACCTGCCAGAGCCTTACAAATACAGAGGCAGAGGCTCAAAACCAACCATTGGACTGAGCGTGGGGTCCCCCAGTAGAGGAGTTAGAAAAAGGACTGAAGGAATTGAAAGGGTTTATAACCCCATAGGAAGAACAATATCAAACAACCGGACCTCCCAGAGTTCTCAGGGACTAAGCCATCAACAAAGGAGTGCACATGGCTCCAGCTGCATATGCAGCAGAGGATGGCCTTGTCATGCATCAATGAGAGGAGAGGTCCTTGGTCCTATGAAGAAGGCTCAGTTGAACTCAGTGCCGGTCCCTGATGGAGGAGTTGGAGAAGGGACTGAAGGAGCTGAGGGTGTTTGCAGCCCCACGGAGAGAGCAACAGTGTCAACCGGCCAGACCCCTGAAGCTCCCGGGGTCTGGACCACCAATCAAAGAATACACATGGAGGGACACATGGCTCCAGCCACATATGTGGCAGAGGGTGGCCTTGTTAGACATCAGTGGGAGGAGAGGCCCTTGGGCCAGAGGGTGTTCGATGCCCCAGTGTAGGGGAATGCCAGGAAGGAAAGACAGGAGTGGGTGGGTGGGTAAGGTAGTACCCTCATAGAGGCAGGGGGAGGTGGGATGGGATAGAGGGGGTTCCCAAGGGGAGACCTGGAAAGGGGAAAACATTTGAAATGTAAATAAAAAAATATCCAATTAAAAAAAACTTCAAGTCTTTGAAGAAATTGAAGAAGCTATCAAAAGATGTAAAGATCTCCCTTGCTCATGGATCAGTAGGAATAGAGAGAGGGGAGTTATAATCAGGATATATTTTATGAGAAAATAATCTTTTTTCAATAAAAGAAAAGAAAAGCAGTCTTTCCTATTGCTGTATTTGAAAATCTTACTCTGTTCTTCAGCAGTCACTTCATCCATTGCAGCTACTTCTATAGCGCTTGCTTTGATTTATCTTCCCCATTGGAGGATTGATGAGCAGGAAGTATCAGATCTGGTAAGACCTGAGGTTTTATATCAACATTTGTGCCTCAGTGTGTTCACTTACCATGTTATCTTTGGATCACTGGGTTCAAAATCAATTGAAGAACTTGTTAACGTCCCAACTTCTATACACTGATCCAAATTCTCAAGTGTGAGGTGCAAGAAAGTGCATCTTATCCAACTACCCAGATCTGTACTGCTCTTAACCTTGGTCAAAGACACTTCTTACTGCTGTGGGTAGCAGTTGATGTGTTAGAACGGCAGGTCGCATCAGAACATACCACACTAGGCCCAAACAGTTCCACGTGTAAGAGGTTTCATTGAGAGGGAGAGAGGGGGCAGTAGCAGAAAGAGGGAAGGGAGAGAGAAAGAGAGGGAGAGAGAGAGAGAGAGAGAGAGAGAGAGAGAGAGAGAGAGAGAGAGAGAGAGAGAGAGAGAGAGAGAGAGAGAGAGAGAGAGAGAGAGAGAGAGAGAGAGATGGAGGAATGTTCCCTGTATATATATGGGTTCTGATGTAGTGGCCACAGGTAAAGGTGGGAGGTAAGCCCAATGGATTCTGGGAATATGGTGGCTGTTGCCCTGGCAACAGGTCTGTGAGGCCCACCCATGTGACACCACAGGCTTTGGAGGCCCTGATGCTAATATACCTCCCTTTTTGATATTATAAAGAGAAGGAAAAAAAGGGGAAGGGGAAGCCAATGGTGAAAAGGGAACGAGGGCATAGTATCTCTTAAGCTACTTCCTGCTGTCTAGGGGCATCATCAATGGGGGTTAGCTTGCTTTCACTATCGGGATCCACTTGGTAAACATTCGCATCAGGTTCCTCAGTGGGCAGCAGCTGGTAATCCTGTAACAGGAGCTTATTAATAGTTTGGTTAGAAAATTTTTGTATTTGTTGTTGAAGAAATGTAGAAACAAGATTAATGAGGCAGGGAGCAAATAATAACACCAGGAAGATGACTAGGAAAGGAGTTACAAAAGAGAGTATCCACTTCCATATGGGGTTTTCAAAAATCCTAGAACTGGACGTCTCACAGTCCCTGAAATTTTTTATGTCTGACTGTAGCTTCTGGATTTTATTTCTTACTATCCCGAATTGGTTGACATAGAAACAGCATTCTTCTTGGAGGAACAGGCAAAGACCACCTTCTTTAGCTGTCAGGACATCTAGTCCCCGTCTGTTCTGAAGCACCACGGCTGCCAAAGAATCGATCTGTTTTTGGATAGTAAGCACAGTTTCAGACATTTTTTGGAAATTGTTTTGAAACTGGGATGTGAATGTATTATATTGGGTCATAGAAGTCGCTATCCCTGCAACTCCAGTACCAACACCTATGACTATTCCCATAGCAACCAAGAGTGGCACAACTTGGACTGCCCTATTATCCTGGGCAGCCATATCTACAACTGGGATTGGCAGGGGCTCGTTTCCCTGGATTACTCCCAGTTCAGGGAAAAGAAGTACTAATGTGCAAACTCCTGACCAGCTAGCAGGTAGGCGATGATATGCCTGAGGGCCACAAAGAATTGATGTGTTTTGGACTGCAGTGCATTGTGGCAGAGATGATATATCAAGGGTTATGGTTCTATTGCAGTCTATGGAGCTCAGCATTCCCACTTAATGAGTCCCAGAGGCCTTAAAACAGGTTGTCACACCAAAGAGAGGGAAAGAGGTAAGGTATGGAGTCATGGTGACATTGGAGCCAGGGCAGCTGACAAAGGGTGAGGTAACATTACGTGGCAGTAGCACTGGAGACACTGTAAGTGACAATTGTGAGTTAGTTCTAGGGGGTACACATAACCAGCAATCCTTAAAGCATCCAGGTCTGGTGACATTAAGGAGTTGGTATGCCAAGGTCAAGATCTGAAGTAAAAGGCGAAATGATAAGTTAGTGCCATTTATGAGGGGTGATGTCAAAGAGGTAAGGATCTCAGAGGAGTGTTTGATTATCTCCCCTGATTTTCTGATATCCAGGGGTTGGGCAATTGAGACATATTTTCTCTGGATATGGATGGTACTTACTGGGGACCTGGGCTGATTTTTACGGTAGAGCTTACCAACAACTCCTATCTCCCATCTGGAATCCCATGGGTCTTGTATGTAGAAAAAGAATGTCTTGCAGTGTTAATAGAAGAAATGATTGATCCATGATCCTAGCATATGTATCTGACAAGACCAATATAGGCAGCCCCCATATTCGTCTGGCCATTTTCTACAATAATCTTTTGTCTGATCAAAGAGAAAGCAAGTACAGAGATAATAATATTTAGAAGGGATTACAGATACTGGAATGATAGCAATTTTGATTGGTTCCTGGCATCCGGCTATGGAGCAGTTTTCTGACCCTATTTGGAAAGACTGTTTGTTATCTGTGGGGGTTTCCTGAACCTCGAATCTCCAGATATAAGGACTACCCTGGATAGAAATGAACAGCAGGAGGAGGATGAGAAACCCATGTCTAATTTGGTGAGGTCAAGCTTGGCTGCCAGAGTGCAGTCTCATTTTTTGGGTTTGGGAACAAGGTGGGCGGTCTTGTCCTCTGGAGCGTAACAGAGCATGATCCTGTTAAGATTGATGTGCAAGAAGAGTCATTTTTAGGTGGAGGAATGAAAGATTTGAGGTGAGACAGATGGACCCAATGAGAGAGTCCCTTGAGTTTAGCAGCTGTAGGGGTCACAAGAATTACTTTAAAAGGGCCCTACCATTTGAGAGAGAGAGGTGAGGGACGATGACCCGGAGGAGATAGAAGGACTTGGTCTCCAATGTTGATAGGCAGTGGATAGGAGAAAGTGTGTGGCCGAGGTAGATGGTGGTCAGCAAAGTTCCATAGGAGAGAACAGAGGTGGCAAAGTAATGGGGTAAGTAGATGGTCTGGGAGGGGAGAGCATTTAGGTGAAAGACCAGGAGTTAGGACTGGACATCCATACATGAGTTCAAAGGGAGAGATGAGGAGAGGTCTCTTTGAGAGAGCTCGTAACCTAAAAAGAGCCAGAGGTAGGAGTTTTACCCAATCAAGATGAAGTTCTTGTAATAGCTTAACAAGAGTGGGTTTTAAAGAGAGATTAGTTCTTTCTACCTTACCAGAAGATTGAGGGTGGTAAGGAATGTGAAAATGCTAGGGGATGTCTAGGGCCTTAGATAGGATTTGGGAGACTTGGGAAGTAAATTCAGGACCATTGTCTGATTGAAGAGAGGCTGGGACACCAAACCAGGGGATGATCTCTCGGAGGAGGAGATCAGAGACTGTCTGAGCCCTTTTGTTAGTTGTGGGAAATGCCTCTATCCACCCCAAGAAGGTGTCCACTAAGACCAGGAGGTACTTGGCATGCTTGACAGTGGGCATGTGGGTAAAGTTAAGTTGCCAGTCAATTCCAGGAAGGGAACCTCTAGCCTGATGGATAGGAAAAAGGGTGCTACGATACCTTGAGTTGGGGTCAGACTTCTGACAGATTTTGCAAGAAGCAGTGATAGATTTTAAGAAGCTTAAGTCCCCTGAGGCTCTGGAGATAGGGGGGTATTGAGCTTAGGTTATGTACCTGGTAGAGTCCAGTAATTGGATGACAATGGGAGAATGGTGTTTAGCAACAGAGGGGTTCTGGACATCCCAGACTCAGGGGTCTATCTGAAAAGTTGGTAAAGGAAATAACATGGTAGTGTTAGTAGGTTGTCTGGCTAGGAGAAGGAGCAGAGGAACTGCTG
>NW_022196906.1:117907725-117907955 GCF_008632895.1 Mastomys coucha | reverse complement strand
TGGTGAGCCTGGGTTTAGGTGAATGTGGGGAGCAAAGGAAATAGAGGCTCCCAGCCTAGCTAGAAGATTCCCTCCCAATAAAGGGACAGGACACATTGGCACTACCAAAAAGGAATGGGTGAGAGGTTGTCCTCCTACCCTGACAATAGGAAAATGAGAAGGAGAAATGGGGAGGCAGAGGCAGGCGGATTTCTGAGTTCGAGGCCAGCCTGGTCTACAGAGTGAGTTCC
>NW_022196906.1:117894059-117907670 GCF_008632895.1 Mastomys coucha | reverse complement strand
AGAGAGAGAGAGAGAGAGAGAGAGAGAGAGAGAGAGAGAGAAGGAGAAATGGGTCCCCACAATTCTATCAGGACTGAGTAAGGGGCTCCAAGTGTCCAAGAGAAAGGAGATGGGCCATCCACATACCACGGTATTTACCCGGAGCTCCCTGCTAGTGATGGCAGTGGTCTGGTCAGGGATCTCAGGCCTCCTCAGTCAGCCATATCCAAGCCTAGGAGATCAGTTGAAGGGTTATCTGGGAGTGATGTCCCCCTATTCTGCATAACATAAGGGCAATCAACAGCCCAATGTCCTTCTTGATGGCACCTAAGGCATGGCCCTCTTGGCTTGGGGAAGTTAGGGCAGGCTTTTGCCCAATGACCTTTTTTACCACATTTGTAGCAGGTACCTGGTGGTCCCTGAGTCTTAGGAGACCATGAGTCCGGGGTAGAAGCTGGGGCTGGTCGGACAGCCTTTGCCAGCATATGGTATTTTTGTTTGTGGACTTTATCATCTCTCCCATGGTACATTTTGAAGGCCAGCACTAAGACTTCTGTCTGTGGAGTTAGGGGTCTCCTCTACAGTTTTTTAAGTTTAGCTCTTATGTCGGGGTAGCTCTGGGAAAAGAATTAGATCTTCAGAAGTTGTTTACCTTCTGGGTTTTCAGGGTCCAGATTGGTATGCTGTAATAAAGCCTTCATAAGGCATTCTAAAAATTGAGATGGATTTTCCTGCTTGTCCTGGACAACCTCTTGGAGTTTTTCAAAATTTACTGGTTTTAAGACCGCTTTTCTAAGACCGACCAGAAGGCATGTAATGAACCTGTCTCCGGCTAAAATACCACTGCAGAATTGTAATTCCACTGGGGATCCTAGTCCGGCACTGTCTCAGAGCCAATTGGGTATGTGCCATCTGTTTGCAGAATTCCATCTGCATGCACTCTTGCCTCTTCCCAGACTCGTCTGCATTCCTCAGGAAGTAAGTTATTAATAAGAACCATATGAACATCATGGAAAATCAAGCTGTAAGATTGAGTGATATACTGGAACTCTGTAATAAACTTGGAAGAGTTAGAAGTATAGGACCCCAGACTGTTTTCTATTTGGGAAAGTTCACTAAGCAAGAATGGAACATGTACTTTGACAAGACCATCTACTCCAGCAACTTCCCTTAGAGGTAGGACCGTTGCTGGATCAGGTGTCTCTGGGGAGGAAGGACTTGGAGGTTTGGCTATAGCCTTAGAGTGGGTGACAGGAAGAGTGAAGGTAGCTGCCAATGTGGGGCATTTGGAGCGGCCCACATCTGGCACAGAAGAAGAAGGGGAGGGGTCTGGAGAAGTAGAGCTAGCAGGCTCTGGAGCATCCTGGTGAGGAGGAGAGACTGAGGCAGAAGTTTGGGTTTTCGGCAGCATGGATACAGGTCTGCGGCGAAAGGGGAATGGTTCATTAGCTGGATCTAGCATTGTAGCGTCATCTAGCGGAGGTTGTGTAGATTTCATGGCTAAGAGAAGTTGGGTTAGGGAACAAAAGAGCACAAGGAGGGATTGGAACGGAGATAGATAAATGCTTGGACATAAGGAACCTCCTTCCATTTACCAGTTCGCTGGCAGTATGTATTAAGATCCCTTAAAATAGTTGGATCTAGGGTGCCATTAAGTGGCCATTTTGAACTCCCATCTACTTGATATTTAATCCAGATCTTATTGCAGAGATATATTAATTTTGATGCCTTCAAGTCAGGTGTTAGCTTCAAAGATTTGAGATTTTCCAGGAGATATCCCAGTGGGGTGCCTGGAGGTAAGGTCAAAGACATTCTGACACCCAATGGCGGGTAGTTGGACTATTCGTACCAGCATCCTGAGAACAGTCCAAAAACCAAAAAGTATCAGCCAAACTGGTGGTCAAAGTTGTCATGAGAAACCCCTAGTGGCTACCCAGCAGACCCTGAGCCTGCCGTAGAAAGCAACCCACCCTGGTACCAAGGATTTTTCGGCTACAAGAGTCTGGAATAATTGGGGAATGAAGAGTTGCTTTCAAGGGAGGGGCAACCAATGGCAGAAGTCCTAAGAAGTATGTCAACTGGGAGGCACGACTGTAAACCCCGTAGTTCCCAGAGAAGGCTGGCCAGGATGCATCTAGAAAGCTGGAGGCCTTCCCCTTGACTGATCCTACCAATTAATATGCCAGTATCTGTGCAAGAATTATAGTGGACTGGTAAATAGAAAATGTGAAACTGAATGGGTAGGTGTGGGCCTGAGCAGAGGCTAGTCCCACATGATAGACCAGGTGGGGCACAGCTCACACGATAGAAGTTTGTATGTTTGGTGAAAGCCTGCTATTTTTCTTGGGCACCAGCTGAGGGGGCCACGAACTTGAGTACTCACTGCAGCAGTGGTTGCCAGTGTTGTGACTGGTCCACATGGCCATGATCTCTGCCTGTCCCTGCTGCAGGGCAATACAGCGGCTGCTGACAGAACCGCCAATATCCCAGGTTTCGTCACCAAATGATGTGTTAGAACGGCGGGTCACATCAGAACATACCACACTAGGCCCAAACAGTTCCACGTGTAAGAGGTTTAATTGAGAGGGAGAAAGGGAGCAGTAGCAGAAAGAGAGGAGGGAGAGAGAGAGAGAGAGAGATGGAGGAATGTTCCCTGTATATATATGGGCTCTGATGTAGTGGCCACAGGTAAAGGTGGGAGGTAAGCCTAATGGATTCTGGGAATATGGTGGCTGTTGCCCTGGCAATAGGTCCATGAGACCCTCCCATGTAACACCACAGGCTTTGGAGGCCCTGATGCTAACAGCAGTTAATGAAGAGATTCATATAGCTGGTCAAAGTGCTCAGAGCAAGCAACTGTGAGTACTCATCCACAGATGGGACCTCTGTATCAATCTCCCATCAGCCAAGGCTCAGTTATCATTGAAGAAGAGGATACAGGATGCTAAGTATCAGAGGAAGTGGGTGATTGCAGCAAAACATATCTTCTGTTCCTGACATGATACTTGCACATATGAACACATGCCAACTGTAGTTATCTGCACAAGGCCTGCATAAAATCATGCCAGTAAAAGATTCCAAGATGGAGGCGGAAGAGGCTCCTGAGGCCTAAAGCCAGCTGAGTAGGTATAACAATTGGTACCTTCTCTGGAATACAGAGTAGCTTTCCTTTACAGGGTAGCCATTGGCAGATTTCCCATGTCCTAGTAAGCCTCCCAATAGCTATGTGCATATGGACACTAGTTAGCAGACTTAGTGGTTTATTAAAAAGAAGACTTGAAGCTAGAAGGGATATGTATTGGGGTGGAGAACCAGGGTGGAGTTGGTGAGAGAGAATCAAGACTGAGTACAATCAAGATCCATTACATACATCTATGACATTTCTAATGAATAATTAAAAAAAAGGGGGGCCAGTGTATTCTGATAGGGGTTAAGTTAAATCTATAGGTAGTTTTTTTTTTTTTAGTATTGACATCTTAATAATAATAAGTCATTCAATCCATGAAAAAAAAAAACAAAAAACAAACAAACAAAAAGAAATATAGTTCCCACTCAAAAGACATTAAATACATTTCCATGTACATTGCATGCTGTCAGAGTTGATACAAGCTGCCTCAAATAAGTTTCTGTCTTTTTGGTTTTTTTAGGAGAATCTTTGTGGATTATGAATTATATACTCAATAAATGTCTTTTTATTGGATTATTCTTAGATCCCATGATAATACTTTCCCCACCAGACTCCAATACAAACAAAACTGAATTATCATAAAACCAAATTTCATAACAAGGGAGGTTCTAAGTATAATACAAAGCATTCCGGAAAGAGGAAGCATGCCTTTCTCAGAGCACAATGGTCAAATCAACTATCAGGGTATCTGCTGTGCTTTATAAAAAGAAAAAGAATATGGTGTGGGGGAAGGGGGTGCCTCTGAGGGCCCATGCTGAAGTATCCCTTCTCAGTGAGAATAGAGTTTAGTTAGGGCATGTGGAGAGGATTTGAGAGCGTAGTAGAGACAGAGAAAGAGAGGGGGGAGAGAGAGGAGGAGGAGAGGAGAGGAATGGAGGAATAGAGGCAGGCCATGAGCACATGAAGAGAAAAGGGGAGGGGAATGGGAAGAGGGAGGGTAAGGGAACAAGAGCAAGAGGAAAAGAGAGCAAGAGAGAGGAGAGGGCAAGCAACTCCTTTTATAGTAAGTCAGTCAGGCACAACTGGCTGTTGCCAGACAACTGTGGGGCTGTGGGGTGGAGCCTAGATGAAATGCTAACAGTATTCAACTCGTGTGTGTATGTGTGTGTGTGTGTGTGTGTGTGTGTGTGTGTGTGTGTGTGTGTGTGTGTTCTGCCTGTATCAAGATAGAAGAGAATTGCCCATCTAAAGGAAGGCTGCATACCATGCTGGGCATCCTTCCTAACTGCCAGTGACTGTACAAACTATGAGTAGAGAAACTTAAGCCTGAGTTCAAAGGCATTGATCGGCCCACACTTTAAGAAGTTTCCAAGCCACAAAAGCCTTTTTTTTTTCCTTAGTGGCAGTTTCACCAGGTCTTGCCTTTCTTCCTTCCTATATACCAAATAGTAAAAACCAGAAAAGCAGTATTCCTTCTAGATGATTCCTCTAGTAAGACATTTTTTTCACTGTGGCTTGAGGAGGGGGGGAACACTGGCAAGACCCAACATCATCGTTAAAATACCAGAATCTTGTATCTTCCACACCCTGTATGATACCATAATGGGTTTCAGTTTGACTGTCTCGTATCACCTCCGTTCCCTTCCCTAGGAGGTATGCCTGAAGAGAGGTCACAGCAACACAGCACCTCACTTTGTACACAGCTCAGGTCTGTCTATCAGTCACCCTGAAGCAAGATTGAAGCATTCTTTGGCTCTTCTATATGTTTCTGGTATTACAGATGGAAGATTTGGAGGCTAACATGAGTTTGTGAGTTTCTCCAAAGGAAAAACAACCCATAGAATCAGTGTGCTTAGGCTTATGACTTACTTTGCCTCTCAAGAGCAGGTACCCATTTATCTCACTATTGTGACCCTGAGCCTTAATTGGTGCCTGGCATGCATATCATGTATATAGTGTTCATTTGCTGGACAAATTAACAAACTGATCACCTAAACTTCATAATCAGCCATGTGTGATATTTATATCTTCAATCAAAAAGGGAGCTCCATAACAAAGATAATTACCACCAGGTGAGAAATACAACATTTGCTATTCTTGCAGAGGATTCACATTTGGTCCCTGGAACTCAAAAAGTAAAATACAACCATCTGTAAATCCAGTTCTAGAGTATCCAATGTCCTCTTCTGGCCTCTGAAGGTACTAGGCATATATGCGATACAAATATGTATATACAGGCAAACACTTATACCCATAAAATAAAAATTAAGAAGTATTTTAACAGTGGCACAGCACTTTAGGCTAGCCACAAGAGTTTTGGGGAAAGGGGGGAACTTTATATAGAACAAATTTATAACAAGCTGAGCACTTCCCTTATGGCTTTCAGCTTCTATAAGCAGGTTTCTTCTTTAGGTGAAAGATGAGTAAATTCTTTCAATTGGTTATACAGAAAGATGAGATTCACATCTTAGAAAGTCATAGACCTCAAACGAGTTGTCTGTTTTAGTTTGTACTGAAAAAAAAATGGTGAGAGTTTTTGTTCTTAGCAACATGCCTACTGATTTTTGATTTTGCCTCTGGCATCAGTGTAAACACACATGCATAAATATACCTTTGTATGCACAATACATTCATACCAACTCAATTAGTACCAGCCTATTCATCAGACCTTAAACATTTTAATCTATCCTTCACCTTTCCTCTGCATACATCCAATGATTTTTCTCTTAGACTAACAGAACATCTTCTAGTTACCAGGCAGGTATACCTGCCTAGCTTCTGACCCAGAATATACAACCATGCACCAAAACATAAAGCTTAGGACTTCCTAGAGGTTTGTATCTGAACTACGGTTTTTAGTTTTACTCATAACCCACCCTTTCTCTTCACATTAAAAATAAATCCCTTCTTAAACTTTTGCCCTCTGAAGTTTCTATCTCTGTCAGGGTTTTGTCCTTTCGTTTTGAGTCTTTCAAAATAACTACAGTGCCCACAAGTACTCTCAGTGCTGACATTAGGCCTGGGGTAAGGCCCACTCCCCAGGCCTGCTCTAATTTCTGGAAGTTGCCCCTGCCTCCTCCACACTGAAAATACTTCACATATGGCAGTGTGCTGGGCCCTGTTCAGATTTGTCATTTTCTTCCTTATCTTATCTCTAAAACATAGTCTCCAGGAAAAGCACAGATGAAATATGCTCAAAGGAGAGGCAAGTGGAAATATGCTGGTGATGGACTTCTCTGAAATTGGTTGGGGAGACCTAACTTGAAAATCTCTCCTAACAGCAGAAAAAAAGCCTAGTGATTTTTCAAGATTAAGGTGAGAAAATCACCACTGGTTCCTTTGCAGTGAGTAGTTCAGCCACCCCTTGTTTCCTGAACAGACTCTGAGAACTGAGTCTCCTTGCTATGCCATTGCAGCAGAGCAGGTAAAGACAGCACTCCCTCCAAGCCTAATGTGACCCTATCAGGCCATGTGAGCCACTCTTAAGAGACTATGTTTCAGGACTGGAGAGATGGTTCAGTGCTTAAGAGCACTGTCTATTCTTCCAAAAGATCTTGATCCAATTCCCAGCACCTACAAGGAATCTCACATTGTCTGGGGATCTGACATTCATACATGGACATGCATGCATACAGAACACCAAAGTACATAAATAAAAATAAATACATAATATAAAAAGAGAAAGACTGTTTCATATGCTCTGAAAATCTGGATTCTCTCACTAAAATGTCTGATTCTAATTGCTCTGACAAAATATAAAGTAATGAAAGGTTTTACAAGGAAGAGAAAAAAATGCATTCTGAAGAAAACATTACAACCCTATTAAAAGAAAAGTGGGTCTTTCACATTTGCTAATGCTATTATTTTATTACCTATGGGGAAAAAACCATTTATTCCATCAGAGATAAATGGATAAACAAAATGTGCTGGGCACCCACAGTAGCCTTGTACTCAGCCATAAACAACAAAGTCACAAGTAGTGGCACATGTGTGTGATTTTAGCACTAGAAAGGCTGAGGCAGAATTGCTGGGAATTCACTTTCCCCAACGTCTAGCCTTTAGACAAAGCAACTCAGAGACAAAGGAAAATAGCTTCTACCTACTAAAAGAAGGCTTTTATCTCTAGCTCTTTCATTAACATATACCCAAGGTGCCTATTAACCCTATTAACATATCAAAGACTAGGCTAGTTTCTAGGCTTCTTCAATCTTCACTCAACAAGTTCCTGTTATATACTTCAAAGTTCTCTAGTTCAGGCCACAGGAGCCAGAAGAACAGGTAGGTGAACGCATGCAGAGTCTCCAGGCAGGACCAGAAAGAAGCAATGCCAGCTGTTGTCTAAGTACACCAACAGGATAATCCATCCGAGGAGGGGCTAGTGTGGAATCCCCAACAGACAACAGACCAACTGGGAACAGCAAAGGTAGGGTTCACTGGGTCGGTTCAGATAACACCCTATAGAGGCTGCTGTGGGTGGCAGCCAGCTACTAGGGTAATCTTTTCTCTGAGGAAGCAAAGAATGATTGATTCATTGGGACTGGCACTCCCTGTGATACGTGAGAAACTCTCTGAACTCTAAATTCTTTGGGGGCTGGAGAAGAGAAAAGAAAAACGGGAGGAAAATCACACACACACACACACACACACACACACACACACACACACACACTCAGTGGATAAAGCAAGACAAGCTCCAACAACTTCACACATACACAGGCAGACAGACATATATACATTTACACACTGAGTGGATGAAGCACAGCTCCAACAAGCAGCCTTCAACCACTTTACACATGCACCTATATGCATATACCCATCACACTTACACATGTATACATATACACATATGCACATTTTTGCATGGAGCAAACTCCAATGAGCTAGCACCAACAAACTTCACATATATACATAAATACATACAGATTTGATGGCTAGAGCTAAGCTTCAACAACTTTATTTTTTTTCTTAGTCTTTTTATACAATCTAAGATAATGTTCTCTACGTAAGAAAAAGATTAGCTCATAGCTACAAGTTATATGTTCTCTAAAAACAATCACCACAAAAACATATTCTTCAAAAATAGATTAAAGTCATTACACAAAAGAAAACTTACAACATGATTATTAATTATGTATTCTTTTGAAACTTATTCCTAACTAAATATCTCATCTGTTTATGGGAAATAATAATTTTTGTTGTCATTGTTGTTAAAATTTATTTATTTTATTTATGTGAGTACATTGTAGCTATCTTCAGACACACCAGAAGAGGGCATCAGATCCCATTACAGATGGTTGTAAGCCAGCATGTGGTTGCTGGGAATTGAACTTAGGACCTCTGGAAGATTAGTCAGTGCTCTTAACCGCTGAGCACCTCTCCAGCCCACAATAATTCTTTTGTCATTGATTAACAAAGTTTAAGCAAGCCATATAGTAGCACATTTCTCCCTATGTTTAGCTGACAATAATTTATATTTACTAAGGAACAGATCATCATCTATCTTATGTCTTAGTTTTGAAATCTTGTTCAGCTATACCGGCTAATCATTTATCATCTATTCTTATATTCATAATAGAATTATTTACTCTTTATTCATAACCTTTCTTTCATGATGCATGCTGAAAACCTGTTACCAAATCCCTAGATCACAAGATCAAGAAACTCATGCCCAACCTAGAATAAATGTTTTCTTTGATCATTATCTTGTCCCAAGGCTATATTTCTTGCTACTACAATTATATGCTTGTAACACATGAAAGCTCACTGTACTCCTTTTCTCACCTGTGAAGCTCTTGCTATTTTATGAGAAAGTGGCACGTTCTATTCTTGATTCTAATTAAACTTTCTATCAACTAGCTTAGCTTCCCAAAGTTATTTAAATCTAGCTACTTCCTAAAATGACTTAAATCAACAAGGAATTCCATGAAACCAGTAGTTCATCTAAACAGCATTATCTCATGAAAGTTCATCTTCATATTATTGATCTGTAGGAAACTTGCCCAACAGAGTGTGCTGTCACCCAGGAAGATAAGGATAGCACTTCCTACAAGCCTAGTGTGACCCAGCATGCCATGTAACCCACTCTTAAGAGACCAAAGAAATCTAAGGAATCATTAGGTCATACTTTGAGAATCTGTACTTCCAGAGCCAGAAAGTTTTAGCATTGAATTCTACCAGACTTTCAAAAAAAATAAAAAATAAAAACACTAATGTCAATACTCCTCAAATTATTCCACAAAATAGAAACAAAAGGAAGATTGCCAAAATCATTTTATGAGCCCACAATTATCTTATTCTGATACCCAAACCACACAAAGATTCAACAAAGAAAGAGAATTACAGACTAATTTTCCCCATGAACATTGCTGCAAAATACTCAGTAAAACCAAATCCAAGAATGCATTAAAAAGAACATCCACCATGACCAAATAGGCTTTACTCAGAGATGCAGGGATGTTTCAATATATTTAAAAAAAAAATCAGTCAATGTTATCTACCATAAAAACAAACTGAAACAAAAACAAAGAAAAAAATCACATGATCATCTCATTAGATGCAGAAAAGGCCTTTGACAAAATCTAAAACCTTTCGTGATGAAAGTCTGGGAGAAATTAGGGATACAAGTGACATAAACAAATAAAGGCAATGAACAGCAAGTCTACAGCCAACATGAAATTAAATGGAGGGAATCTCAAAGTAATTCCATTAAAATCAGGAACAAGACAAGACTGTTCACTCTTTTCATATCTGTTCAATATAGTACTTGAAGTTTTAGCTAGAGCAATAAGACAAGTGAAGGAAATCAGGGGATATGAACTGGAAAGGAAAAGGACAAAGTATCATTATTTACAGATGATATGATAATATACATAAATGATCAGAAAAGGTCTACTAAGGAACTCCTATAGCTGATAAACACCTTTAGTGAAATGGGTGGATACAAAGTTAACTAAAAAAGAAAAGAAAAAAAAAGAGAAGAGAAAAGAAGAGAAAAGAAAAAAAAAAGAACTGCAACCCTCATGTATACAAATGACAAAAAGGCTGAAAAAGAAATTAGGGAAACAATATTCTTTACAAATAGCCACAAATGATACAAAATATATTGAGATACCTCTAACCAACCAAGTGAAAAACCTGTATGACAAGAACTTCAAGTCTTTGAGAATGAAATTGAAGATTTCTGGATATGGAAAGATCTCCCATGCCCATGAATGTATAGGATTAACATAGTAAAACTGGCCATCTTACCAAAAACAATCTATAGATTCAATGCAAACCCCATCAAAATTCCAACACAATTCTTTATAGACTTTGAAAGGACAATGCTTAACTGTATATGTCAAAACAAAAACCCAGGATGGCTAAAACAATCCTATACCAAAAAAAAAAAAAAAAAAAAAAAAAAAAAAAAGAATTTCTGGAAGTATCACCACTCCTGATTTCAAGCTATAATACAGAACTGTAATAATAAAAATCACATGGTACTGGCAATAAAAATAGACATATTGATCAATGGAGTCAAATCAAGGCTCAGACAAATACACACACCTATGGACACCTGATTTTTGACAAAGACGTCAGAAATACACAGTGGGAAAAAGAAAACATTCTCAACAAATTGTGCTGGTCCAACTGGATGTCTGCATGTAGAAAAATGCAAATAGGTTCATATTTATCACCCTGCACAAAACTCAACTCCAAGTGGATCAAAGACCTCAACATGAAACCAGATACACTGAATCTGATAGAAGAAAAAGTAGGAAATATTCTTGAGCACATTGGTATGGAAGACAACTTCCTGAACAGACTACATGTAACACAGGGACTAAGATCAACAACTAATAAATGGGTCCTCTTGAAACTGAAAAACTTGTGTAAGACAAAGGACATGATCAATAGAACAAAATGGTAGTCTACCAAATGGGAAAAGATTTTCACCAATTCCACATCTGACAGAAGACTAATATAAAATATATAAAGAACTCAAGGAACTAGACATCAGCAAACCAAATAATTCTATTTTTAAAATGGAGTACAGATCTAAACAGAGAATTCTCAAAAGAGAAATCTCAAATGGCTGAAAAACACCTAGAAATGTTTAACATCCTTAGCTATCAGGAAATCAAAACAACTTTGAGATTCCATCTTATACCTATCAGAATGGCTAAGATCAAAAACACAAGTGGCAGCTCATGCTGTCGAGAATGTGGAGCAAAAGGAACACTTCTCTGTGGAAATCAATATGGTGTTTCCTCAGAAAATTGGGAATCAATGTACCTCATGACCCAGTTACACCACTCTTGGGTGTGTATACTCAAAGGACATTCCATCTTTATAAGGACACTTGCTCACCTATTCTCATAGCAGTTTTCTTCACACTAGTCAGAAGCTGGAAGTAACCTAGATGTCCCTCAACCAAAGATAAATATGGATAAAGAAAATATGGTACATTTACACAGTAGTGTATATCTCAGGCATTTAAAAAAATGACATCATGAAAATTGCAGACAAATAGATAGAATCAGAAAAAATCATCCTGAGTGACATAACCCAAACTCAGAAAACTCAGAAAGACAAAGATGGAATGCAACCACTTATACGTGGATATTAGCTGTTAAGTAATGGATAATCATGCTACAATTCATAGACCCAGAGAGTCTAAATAACATGGTTGGCTCAAGGCAGATGCATGGATCTCTCTGGGAAGGGAAAATATTATAGATTTTGTGGATTGACTGGTGGCAGGGAGGGGTGAGATCAAGCAAGAGCAGGGGAGTAGAGAGAGAGAGTTACAGGTAGAAATTACTAGAATTGGGGGGGAACAGACATTTGGGGGATGATGTGGAAACCTAGTGTAGTGGAAATCCCTGGAATCTTCAAGCATTACCCTAGTATAGACTCCTAGGTAATGGGGAATGTGGAGCCTGAACCTGCTACCTTCTGTAACCCAGCCAGGCTTCCAGTGGTAGCCCTGAAACACCAACCCAGCCACAAAACCTTCAACCTACAACTCATCCTGCCTTCAAGATGTGCTGGGTAATGGCAGTACAGAACTTGTGAAAATGGCTGACCAATGACTGGTCCAACTTGAGTCCCACACCATGAGAGATAACCCATACCCAACACTACCTACATGGCTAGGAATCAGAGACCTAGGATAGATGAAACACAACTGGCCAAAAGAAAAAAAATCAATGAAATAATTCCTAATGATATTCTACTATACTCATAGATCAGTACCTAGTCTGTCATTAGAGAGGTTTCATTCAGCAACTGATAGGAGCAGATACAGAGACCAACAGCCAACTTTAGATGGAGATCAGGGAAACCCCTGAACAATAGGAAGGAAGGAGTTGAAGACACCAGGAGAACACAGCCCACAGAATCAACTAAGCAGGGTTCAGAGGGGCTCACAGAGACTGAAGCAACAATCACAGAGCCCTCATGGGACTTGAGCCCTTATGGAACTGTGAGCCCTCATGGGACTGTGCTAGGTCTTCCATATATGTATTATGTTTGTGTAGCTTGGTGTTATTGTGGAACTCCTAACAGTGGGAAAGGGATGTAAATTAAAAGATTATGTTCTGTATTTATTAATTAATTCTGGAAATTAATATGGTGGCAATTATTCCTTACCCAACTTTTTCTCAAATAACCACACAGATACCTTTTAATATTTCAAAGACTTAGGGCCTTAGCTGGGTAGACACTCAAGTAGATCATCTAAGTTAGCCTGACCACCTAGCCCCATCCAGCCACTGGGCTAGCTATACAGACCAGGTCTGTGATCTTGTCTTCTCCTCCCATGTTTTCTGGTAAAAGGGCCTTCCTTCTTCCCAGAGTTCCTTTCTCTCTCCAGGAGGTCCCACCTCCCACTTCCTGCTCAGCTAATTTACCATCAGATTTTTAATAATGCTAGTCAGAGAATGCCTTAGGTAGGCGATGAAGGACAGAGACACAATTTCACACACCATAGCTCAACAGTAGGGGGATGACTGATTCTTTCACCTTGTCTTGGGACCTTTTTCCTCCTACTAGGTTGCCTCATTCAACCTTGATCTGAGTGCTTGTGCCTAGTCTTATTGTAACTTGTTATGCTGTGTTTGGTTGCTATCTCTGGGAGGCCTGCTCTTTTCTAAAAAGAAACAGAGGAGGAATGGATCTGGGGGAGAGAGACAGTGAGGGGTACAGAGAGGAGTGGAGGGAAGGGAAACTGTATTTGATATGTAATGCATGAGAGAAGAATAAAAAACTCCAATCACCATGATTAAATGACATAAAAATCACAAAATCTTCTTTACATATCAGAAACAAGATCTAAAACAAGCAGCTATTTTGAGTCAGGTCTTTGGGCAGCACCCGTATGTTCATCTCAACTCTTCTTCACAAACCTGCACTCCAAGGAGACTGGCTGGTGGTGTGAAGTGTGCTGTCTGGAGGCACAGAGCACACAGATCTCTCAGCCTCCTACTTTTGTTATCAGTCTGAAGTTGCTCTAGAAAAAA
>NW_022196906.1:117892401-117894049 GCF_008632895.1 Mastomys coucha | reverse complement strand
AAAAAAAGATCTTTCAAACTGTGTAGTGTTCAGGCCTATAACTCCAGCTAGTAAAAAGCTAAAATTAGAAAAAAATTTGAGCCTTAAAGTTTGAGACCAGCCTGGAAAATATAAGATAGTAAGCAAGTCAAACTTAAGTTCCTAATGACCTCTCTGGCAGTATTTGTACAAGTACTTGTAAAAGTACAAGTGAAGTTTGGCCCGTCCTGCAGTTTTCTTGACATGACTGATTTCTAGGTTGGTGTAATTATTCATGAAGTTAGGTAGTTAGGTATGCAATCTAATTTTTAACTTATGAACTCTCACTTCCTAGGGAAAGTAGAGAACACTTGTCAGTTTTTACACTACCCAGGACATGTTTCAGTGATTCCTCCATGAAGCCAGTCTGACTCACAGTAGGGGAATTTCTATAAATTGATAAGACTTTAGACATACTAGAGGTGACAGTACTTTTTTTTGTCATTCTGGTTAAGAGGAATAGACTAGGATAGCTCTTCCAATGTAATGGTGGAGATGGGTTTGGGCTACTTCAGGAACAGGGTTCCAAGATGTGCTGGAAACAAAATAAGAGAAAAATCTCACAGAGAAATGGGCGTAATATTGATACAGCTAGGAACTCTTGCCATTTCTGGCAAACACAATCTGGGTATGAATGTGGGAGGCATGGGGCTGGGGTGCGGCTTTTATGTCCATTCTCAAAACATGAACACTGGGAATAAACCAAATTCTCACAAACAGAGTCCAGGGTTAGAAGAACCCAATTTTTAAGAGACAATGGCTGAGGAGCCTGCACAGATAGACAGAAGGATTGGGAAGGGGTTATAGGGACCTGCTTTGGGGATTAAAGTGCTAAAAACAGCCCAAGTCTTGGGAGAAAGACACCTTGGCCATGTAAGCACTTAAAACAGTGACAAATTTGACACAGATGGCTCAGCAATGACTCTCTACTTATTTTATTTTTGTGTCATTAAGTTGTAATAGGGAAACTGCTTAATAAATCCAAGTGACAGTCAGGTATAAAGTTAGAGCTCTACTGCTTTAGTCCCTTTGTACAATTGGTGTGCAGAACTTACAAAATTGCCTTTCTGGTTTACTTGTTCATGCATTTATAAAACTGAGATTTTAATGTGACCACTCTTCTCTAATGATTTTTCTTCATATTACATAGCATGGATATATTTCTAGCCCAGTACACTGTTTTCCTTATTCTTATTACCCTGTATCACTATAATGTAATTTATCATTGCACCCTAAGAGGGGGAAAAAAAGAACTATCTCAAGATAGCTTACCACACCAAGAGAGCTGCAATGTCATTTTTACACACAACTTTGTGCTTTTGTTTTTCTTAAACAAGTTCTCTGATGAGAAGGCAACTTAATGGGTGGGAGGGTGTGTGCATTTTTCAGTTTTGACAGCAATTTCTAGATTGTCTTCCCAAAAAAAGGTCATTTTCTTTCATCCTCTTATCAGGGTTCTTAACGTACACTTGTCCTCAAGTGAGTTCCCATATTAAGTGTTGAAAAGCTTCAAGTATTTACTCACTCATAACACAATCTGTTTTAAGAGCTACCAAGAAAGCTTAGCTTTCTAGAAAAGGAGAAGAGTAATTGTGCTGGAATTAACAAGGACAATGAGTGTCTGGGGACC